>NC_085848.1:162500-197500 GCF_035594765.1 Anolis carolinensis
CGTTTCTCGGTCGTTTTTAGGCCCATCGGCACGAAACCCGCCTCACTTGTAGGCCACATCTTCTACTCCAAGCCTGCCAAGTTTCGGGGCGTTTTGCCAATCTGCTGATTTTTTAGAATTTTTTAAAACCATAACATCGCCTCACTTTCAGAGGAGAAGCAAGTGCATGAGGAACGATGTTATGGAGGTATGCAGGTGAGCATCGCAACCACCGGGAAACTTGAGAGGCCCGTTTCTCGGTTGTTTTTAGGCCCATTGGCACGAAACCCGTCCCACTTGTAGGCCACATCTTCTACTCCAAGCCTGCCAAGTTTCGGGACGTTTCATCGATCCGCTGATTTTTTATAATTTTTTAAAACCATAACATCGCCTCACTTGCAGAGGAGAAGCAAGTGCATGAGGAACGATGTTATGGAGGTATGCAGGTGAGCATCGCAACCACCGGGAAACTTGAGAGGCCCGTTTCTCGGTTGTTTTTAGGCCCATTGGCACGAAACCCGTCCCACTTGTAGGCCACATCTTCTACTCCAAGCCTGCCAAGTTTCGGGACGTTTCATCGATCCGCTGATTTTTTAGAATTTTTTAAAACCATAACATCGCCTCACTTGCAGAGGAGAAGCAAGTGCATGAGGAACGATGTTATGGGAGGGATCGAGGCCTGCTAGGATAATCCTTCGGGATTCGTATTAAATATTGCATTATATCAAATAGTATTATTAAAAGTATCATCAATAATAATAATAATAATTATTATTATTATTATTATTATTATTATTAATAATAATAATAATATAACACTGGATGCAGGTGAACAGCTCTCAGTTTTTGGTCCAATTCTTGGAATTCATGTAGTCAAGTTTCTAAGTCTTGTTCTTGCATATCCAATAATAATAATAATAATAATAATATAATATCATATTATAATAGTAATAGAAATAGTAATATAATAATAGGTTATAATGTAAGATCATATCCAATCATAATAAAAATAATATTGTAGTATAATAATAATAGTAGTATGTTATAACGTAAGATAATACCCAATAATAATAATAATAATAATAATAATATAGTATAATAGTAATAGTACTATAATAATGTGTTATAATCTAAGATAATACCCAAAAATAATAATAATATCATATTATAATAAATATAGAAATAGTAATATCATAATATGTTATAATGTAAGATAATAGCCAATAATAATAATAAGAATATTGTAGTATAATAATAGAAATAGTAATATAATAATAATATAATATTGTCCAATAATAATAATATCATATAATAATATGTTATAATGTAAGATAATACACAATAATAATAATAATAATAATAATAATAATAATAATAATATAGTATAATAATATATGGGGAATGAGGAAGTACTCCCATCAAGGTTTCGGTTCACAAGTGGACAGTGGAGCGAAATCGAGCGTATCCTCACGAAGCTGGAAGCTGGAAAATGTGAAATTGCCTCTGTGTCTGTCTATATATGTTGTATGTCTAATAAGGGCACTGAATGTTTGCCATGTATTACGTGCGTTGTGATCTGCCCTGAGAAGGAAGGGCGGGATATAAATACTGTAAATAAGTCAATAAACATAAGGCCTCTCCCGGTGGATGATTTCCCGTTCCTCCCCCCCAGGTGACTTGCCCCAGCACCTGCAGGTGATGATCAACCTCCTCCGCTGCGAGGACAGGATCAAGTTGGTAAGTTGTGCAGGTGGCCCCGCCCCCCTCCCCAAACAAAAGCCAAGAGGAGCGCCGGGGGGCGGGGGAGGCCTTGGCCTTCGGACGGAGACGAATCCCGTTCCTCAAAAGCCCCGAACTCAGCACCCGCTTGCATTTCAGGCCGTGCGGCTCGAAAGCGCGTGGACGGACCGAGTGCGGTACATGGTGGTGGTCGACAGCAGTGGCCGCCAAGACACGGAGGAGAACATCCTCCTGGGAGTGGATTTCTCCAGCAAAGAGAGGTACAGGACGCGGACACGGAGCGGGTGGGGCAATAATCATAGGAATACAATAGAGATACAGTTTTCCGACCTACCGTATTACCCGACGCCCTGTATTACCCAGTGGCCCATATTATCCCACGCACCGTATTATCCGACGTACCGTGTTATCCCACGCACCATATTATCCTACACGCCGTATTATCCGATGCCCTGTGTTACCCGACGCCCCGTGTTATCTGGCAAGCCGTATTATCAGATAATCCGACGCCCCATGTTACCCAACACCCCGTATTATCCGACGCCCTGAGTTACTCAATGTCCCATGTTATCCGACTCCCCATATTATCCGACAAGCCGTATTACCCAATGTCCCATATTATCCGATAAGCCATATTATCCTACTCCCCGTGTTACCCGACGCCCCGTATTACCCGATGTCCCATATTATCAGATAAGCCGTATTATCCGACGCCCCGTGTTATCCGACGCCCCATATTATCCGATAAGCCGTATTATCAGATAAGCCGTATTATCCGACGCCCCGTATTACCCGACGCCCCGTATTACTCGATGCCCCGTATTATCCAACGTCCCGTATTATCCGATAAGCCGTATTATCAGATAAGCCATATTATCCGACGCCCCGTGTTATCCGACGCCTCGTGTTATCCTACGTCCCGTATTATCCGACAAGCCGTTTTATTCGATGCCCTGTATTATCCGACGCCCCATATTACTTGATGCCCCATATTACTCGATGCCCCATATAACTCAATGCCCCTTATTATCCGACTTCTGGTTATCCGACGTCCCATATTATCCGACAAGCCGTTTTATTCAATGCCCCGTATTATCCGACGCCCCATATTACTTGATGCCCCATATAACTCAATGCCCCGTATTATCCGATGTCATGCATTATCCAGTAATTCACAAACAATAAATTCACAGTAATCGCAAACAATATTATATGGGTTTGTACACTCACTCTGAAATAGTAACAACGCCGTGTGTTCTTATGATGAGTTGAACCTGAATCAGCCGCCCATGACTGGTTTCGACCTTTCTCCAGGCCTTCTTCTAGTGGTCTGAAATTTACAGCAAATATATCCAAATACGTCAACATTTGCTGCAAATATATCCATTGAACATCATAAACTAAAAGTTTCTCCAGATACGGGTGAACTATAACTCAGATGTTTTCGCTTCTCTTTCTTGCAGCAACAGCTGTACCATCGGGATGGTCCTTCGCTTGTGGAGCGACACCAAGATCCACCTGGATGGGGACGGGTAAGACGCGAGTGCCGTCCGGTCGCAAGTGGACCATTTGGTCGCAAGTGTTGTTGTTCCACACCCTTGAGTCCGTCTCTCCTTTCTTCTCTCTGCTAGCGGATTCAGCGTCAGCACCGCCGGGAAGATGCATATCTTCAAGCCGGTCTCAGTCCAGGCAATGTGGTGAGTAGCTCGATGTTGGCCCATATAATAATAAATATTATAATAAATATAGTAATAGTAATCTATATATATAAAATGATAAAGTTGTTTGCGCAGTGACTATAACAACAAAACTAAACATCCCAGAAATACGAAATTTGGCAACACAATGCAAAAGGCTTGCCTCCAGGTTACAACAACACAACCACACCACAAAACCACAATCCAGACCCACAAAACTCACAACAACGCATCATGCGATAACAACACAACTAAACGCCCCAGAAATACAAAACTTGGCAACACAATGCAAAAGCCTTGCTTCCCAGTTGTAACAACACAACCACACCACAAAACCACACAGGACCCACAAAACTCACAACAACGCATTGTGACTATAACAACACAACTAAACGCCCCGTAAATACAAAACTTGGCAACACAACGCAAAAGCCTTCCCTCCAGGTTGTAACAACACAACCACACCACAAAACCACAATCCAGACCCATAAAACTCACAACAACACATCGTGACTATAACAACACAACTAAACGCCCCAGAAATACGAAACTTGGCACACAACTAAATGCCCCAGAAATACAAAACTTCACAACACAACACAAAAGCCTTGCCTCTCAGTTGTAACAACACAACCACACCACAAAACCACAATCCAGACCCACAAAACTCACAACAACGCATTGTGACTATAACAAATACAACATTTGACAACACAACTCATCCACCTCCCCAATCCCTACATTCACACTTGGCCTCCAAAAAAACAATTACAATAATAACAATGACAACAACAACAACAAGAATCAACACCATCACAGGCAAGAAACAGCCAGGCACTGAGGCTGAGAGGCCAGTCAGTGCTACACTGGGCCTCCAAAAAACAATTCAGTAGCATCTAACTTATCCAACCTTCATGACCACAACAACACCAAATAATAATAAACAGCTACACAGGCAAAACAAAAAAAGGACTATTGTACCACAATAAAAATATAAACCGCACTCAGCAGAATCAGACATTACAATTAACAACAAACCAAAGACAACAGGGATCTCAAGCAATTATCAATCAACACAAAAATGGAAGAAGGTAACAGACTTCAAATACTACGACTAATGTGAGTATAAAGAAGGGTGGAGGTCACAGCATCAATACAACCTCATGTAGACTGACCAACACCACCAGACTAAGCCACAGCAACGCGTGGCCGGGCACAGCTAGTCTATATATAAAAAAGAGTAATGGTGTTCATCCCTCCCACTAAACAACAAAAGTACAAGCCCCAGAACCTAGAAATTTGGCAACACAACCCACCATCCTTGCCCCTAGGTTCCGACAACAACAAAAAAAGAAAAATAAAGTCCTAATTAGAGGGAGAGAAATCATTGTTTTTATCCAATTGCTGCCAGTTAGAAGGCTAACCTCTGTCCACTTGGTCTCCTAGCAACCCACGCAGCCAAGTGTTAATAAAAGAATAAAAAATAAAATAAATACAAATAATACAATAAAAAACAATAAAATTAAAAACACTAAAAATTAATACAATAAAATACTATAATAACAAAATAACTAAAAATAATACAACAAAATAATAAAAATATAATAAATAAAAAAGATAAGTTACAATAAAATTAATTTAAAAAATACAAATAACGTCAAATAAAAATTCCACAACAATTTTTAACCCATACCACCACCATTTTGCCACAGCAACGCGTGGCCGGGCACAGCTAGTATTAAATATAATAAGAATGAACATAACAATAAAGATAAGAATCAATATAACTATAATAATATTAAATATAATAACAATATAACTATAATAAATATAATAAAGATAACGTAAGTATAACTATAATAAATATCATATATATGATAATAAATATAATAATAAGAATGACTCTAAGCTGGGGTGTGTTCAGAGGAGGGAAGGCTTTCCAGGTGGAGGAGACCCTCCTCGCCTTGTTTACTGGGCTCGCCGGGCTGCGAACCCACCTCCGGGTTCCTCAAACCTGGCTGGAAATGTGGTCTCGTTCTCGTGGGAGCCTCCGTGCTCTCAGGTGTCGCCGGGAAATCGTTTAATCGTGTGAGAAACAGAAGCCGACGGCAAGAGGAATTTGTTTCCTCATCTATATTGCAAAAGCGGGCATGTGTCGGGCGACGAGAGATGAAATCCATCCACGAGGGCCCTTCCTTCTACGGTCCCCTCCGGTCACAGTCATCTCACCTCTTCCGTGCTTGCCGAGACCTTAGAGCCCTCTCCTGTGTCAAATCTGGTTGAGAAGAGGCCACCTTCTCGCTTGTTCTTCTGTCAAGTATGAAAGCTAGTACTGGGTGCTTATGCCGACCGTCCTCGGCCTTCCTGCCCTGGTTGGTATCCCACCGGCTCTTTCCCGGTCTTGGTAGGTCCGCCCTGCAGATCCTGTACAAGGCATGCGACGTGGCGAGGCAGTACAACTACTTCCCCGGCGGGATGGCGCTGGTCTGGGCCACCTACTACGAGAGCTGCATCGCCTCGGAGCAGAGCTGCCTCAACGAGTGGAACGCCATGCAGGACCTGGAGTCCACCCGCCCCGACTCGCCGGCCTTATACGTGGACAAGTGGGTTGGCCGCGCTTCTCTGTCGCAGATTTCTCGGGTTGCGGGAGTCGAGCTCGGCGGGGCGGGTGTCGGCTTGAACCCGGCTCTCCCCAGTTCTTGTACAAACTCTCTTTTCCCCTTTTCCGTCCAGGCCAACGGAGAGGGAGCTGGCGGAACGGCTCATCAAGGCCAAACTCCGGAGTATTATGATGAGCAAAGACCTGGAGAACATCACTTCGAAAGAAGTAAGCGGGAGCTGCCCGACTGGGACGATCTCTTTCCCGACTTCCCTTCTGGGCAAGACAGGACCGTGGGGTGGCAAAGCCATAACAAGCATAACAACCAATGCGCGAGTACCTTCCATGTTGTCCCTTCGCCTCTCCTGAGGGTGAATTGTCCAGCGGTCACATTCTCGCCAACTTTATTTGGATGTAGGATGCTTAAAGGCTAGGCAGAGGAGGGTGGACTGGGTTATGTTATGTGCTTGTTGCAGTTCAAAAATATATCCCACAGTCATAGTATTTTGATAGAAATAAACAAAGTCCAGCCCTGAGAATAAAGCCAGAATCCCCAAAAGAACTGTCTCCAAACGAGATTCCCCGATCACAAACAGAAAAGACATGACATGAAATCAAGGCAAACATCTCCTACCATGGAGCTGAAGAAGAAGGTGACTTTCTCCTGAAATTATAAAGTTGCCCTCACACAGATCAACCAAAGAAGATAGCTTAGGAGACCTAATGGAGATACTATCTGTTTGACACCTGGAATCCCTTTGTTTATTTTTCAAACGCTGAGAAAACCATCATTGCCTTTGCTTGGCACTGTCTTGTCATAACTGAAGGCAAGCACAAGGGCACAAAGGCACAAAGGGGGTTGGACTAAATAACACAAGGGGTCTCTCCCAACCTCATTATTATTATTATTATTATTATTATTATTATTATTATTATTATTATTATTATTGATACACAGTATAACACAGCAAACGAGATATATATGCTAGATTTCGAATCACAAAATCACATGTTGAACACTTCCCAAGCGTTTAGGACTGTGTGAGGTATTATTATTATTATTATTATTATTATTATTATTATTATTATTATTATTATATGGAGCCCCCGGTGGCGCAGTGGGCTAAAAAACCCTTGTGACTTGAAGGTTGGGTTGCTGACCTGAAGGCTGCCAGGTTCAAATCCCACCCGGGGAGAGCGCGGATCCTATGCAGTATGCATGGGAATTTGTTCATAGTTTTTTTTTTCAACTATAATCTGGCCCTCCAACAGTCTCAGGGACTGTGAACTGTCTCCCTGTTTAAAAAATTTGGAGACCCCTGCTCTTGACCCTCCCTTTGCGTCTCTCTCTCTCTCTCTCTGGGCAGATCCGGAACGAGCTGGAGAAGCACATGAGCTGCAATTTGAAAGAGTTCAAAGAGTTCATCGACAATGAGATGCTGCGCATCCTGGGCCAGATGGACAGACCCTCCTTGATTTTCGATCACCTGTATCTGGTAAGTGAGCACGGCTCCCGGGAGACGTTCCCCTTGGCCTCTCTGCCTCTCGCTATGGATTGTGACCAGGATGTGCTTCTTGCAGGGTTCGGAGTGGAACGCCTCCAACCTGGAGGAGCTCCGAGGCCTGGGGTGAGTAGAAGAAGTGGGCAAGTGACCCTTGCGTAGACCATTGACTCAATAATGTTGACCACTAACTCTGGAATTGACCATTGACTCAATAGGGTTGAACTTTGCATTGACCTTGGACTCAATAATGTTGACCCTTGACTCAATGGGATTGACCCTTGCGTAGACCGTTGACTCAATAATGTTGACCGGTAACTCTTGAATTGATCATTGACTCAATGGGATTGACCCTTGTGTAGACCGTGGACTCAATAATGTTGACCGCTAACTCTTGAGTTGACCATTGACTCAATGGGATTGATCTTTGCATAGACCGTTGACTCAATGTTGACCACTAACTCTTGAGTTGACCATTGACTCAATGGGATTGACCCTTGCGTAGACCGTTGACTCAATAATGGTGACCACTAACTCTTGAGCTGACCATTGGCTCAATGGGATTGACCCTTGTGTAGACCATGGACTGAATAACGTTGACCCTTGACTCAATGGGATTGACCCTTGTGTAGACCGTTGACTCAGTAATGGTGACCACTAACTCTTGAGTTGGCCATTGACTCAATGGATTGAACTTTGTATTGACCGTGGACTGAATAACGTTGACCCTTGACTCAATGGGTTTGACTCTTGCATAGACAGTTGACTCATTAATATTGACCGCTAACTCTTGAGTTGACCATTGACTCAATGGGATTGAACTTTGTATTGACCATGGACTGAATAATGTTGATCCTTGACTCAATGGGATTGACCCTTGCCTACACCGTTGACTCAGTAATGTTGACCACTAACTCTTGAGTTGACCCTTGATCCAATGGGATTGACCCTTGCGTAGACCGTTGACTCAATAATGTTGACCGCTAACTCTTGAGTTGACCCTTGATCCAATGGGATTGACCCTTGCGTAGACCATTGACTCAATAATGTTGACTATTAACTCTTGAGTTGACCCTTGACTCAATGGGATTGACCCTTGCGTAGACCGTTGACTCAATAATGTTGACCGCTAACCCTTGAGTTGGCCATTGACTCAATGGGATTGACCCTTCCATAGACCGTTGACTCAATGATGTTGACCACTAACTCTTGAGTTGGCCATTGACTCAATAGGATTGAACTTTGTATTGACCATGGACTGAATAATGTTGACCCTTGACTCAATGGGATTGACCCTTGCATAGACCGTTGACTCAATGATGTTGACCACTAACTCTTGAGTTGGCCATTGACTCAATGGGACTGAACTTTGTATTGACCGTGGACTGATTAATGTTGACCCTTGACTCAATGGGATTGATCCATGCGTAGATGGTTGACTTAATAATGTTGACTTAATAATGTAATAATAAGTAACTCTTGAGTTGACCCTTGATCCAATGGGATTCACCCTTGTGTAGACCGTTGACTCAGTAATGTTGACCGGTAACTCTTGAGTTGACCCTTGACTCAATGGGATTGCCCCTTGCGTAGACCGTTGACTCAATAATGTTGACCACTAACTCTTGAGTTGGCCATTGACTCAATGGGATTGATCCTTCCATAGACCGTTGACTCAATGATGTTGACCACTAACTCTTGAGTTGGCCATTGACTCAATGGGATCGAACTTTGTATTGACCATGGACTCAATAATGTTGACCCTTGACTCAATGGGATTGACTCTTGCATAGACCATTGACTCAATAATGTTGACTGCTGAAGGGACCCAAAGTGGTTTCCAACATGTAAAAAATACAGTACAGACTATACAACGATCAAAGACACAGATATAAAACATGATAAGCAATAATATATTTATCTGCAGCATTTCCCTCTGGCCACTTCCCAAACTGATAGCTCACCCATTTGAGAGCGAGGCTGCTTTCTCTGTGCTAGGCCAGGCTTGAACTGTTTTTCTCCTTGCAGCGTGGACTACATCCTGAATGTCACCCGGGAGATCGACAATTTCTTCCCCGGCATGTTTACCTACCACAACATCCGTGTCTACGATGAAGAGACGACGGACCTCCTGGCCCACTGGAACCAGGCCTACCACTTCATCAACAAAGCCAAGTAAACCGGTGCAGGGACGCAACGCTTGAGCACCCCGGTTACTTTATGTAGATGATCTCAGCATTCTTTTCGAATAGGCCAATGTATTGCCAGTGGAGGCTGAACTCTAAATCAGTGATTCCCAAAGTGGGCACTACCGCCCCCTGGTGGGCGCTGCAGCGATCCAGGGGGGAGGTGATGGCCTCAGGGGCATTTGGGGGCGGGGCCAGGGGAGGGGTGGGGCCCCTGAGGCAACTGTTAGGACACGGGGCGGAGCTAGAGGAGTGGGCGTGGCTTCTTCCCAAGAGCCCGAGACAGGGCTGAGAATCTATACCTCTCCTGAGAGGCCTTTTAGGACTAAAGGGCGGGGCTGGGGAAGGGGGCGGGGCCTCTTCCCAAGAGTGTGAGACAGGGCTGAGCCTCTATACCTCTCCTGAGAGGCCTTTTAGGACTAAAGGGCGGGGCTGGGGAAGGGGGCGGGGCCTCTTCCCAAGAGTGTGAGACAGGGCTGAGCCTCTATACCTCTCCTGAGAGGCCTTTTAGGACTAAAGGCCGGGGCTAGGGAAGGGGGCGGGGCCTCCTTCCAAGAGCTTGAGACAGGGCTGAAAATCTATACCTCTCCTGAGAGGCCTTTTAGGACTAAAGGGCGGGGCTAGGGAAGGGGGCGGGGCCTCCTTCCAAGAGCCCGAGACAGGGCTGAGACTCTATACCTCTCCTGAGAGGCCTTTTAGGACTAAAGGGCGGGGCTGGGGTGGGGGCGGGGCTTCTTCCCAAGAGCCCGAGACAGGGCTGAGAATCTATACCTCTCCTGAGAGGCCTTTTAGGACTAAAGGGCGGGGCTGGGGAAGGGGGCGGGGCCTCTTCCCAAGAGTGTGAGACAGGGCTGAGCCTCTATACCTCTCCTGAGAGGCCTTTTAGGACTAAAGGCCGGGGCTAGGGAAGGGGGCGGGGCCTCCTTCCAAGAGCCCGAGACAGGGCTGAAAATCTATACCTCTCCTGAGAGGCCTTTTAGGACTAAAGGGCGGGGCTAGGGAAGGGGGCGGGGCCTCCTTCCAAGAGCCCGAGACAGGGCTGAGACTCTATACCTCTCCTGAGAGGCCTTTTAGGACTAAAGGGCGGGGCTGGGGTGGGGGCGGGGCTTCTTCCCAAGAGCCCGAGACAGGGCTGAGAATCTATACCTCTCCTGAGAGGCCTTTTAGGACTAAAGGGCGGGGCTGGGGAAGGGGGCGGGGCCTCTTCCCAAGAGTGTGAGACAGGGCTGAGCCTCTATACCTCTCCTGAGAGGCCTTTTAGGACTAAAGGCCGGGGCTAGGGAAGGGGGCGGGGCCTCCTTCCAAGAGCCCGAGACAGGGCTGAAAATCTATACCTCTCCTGAGAGGCCTTTTAGGACTAAAGGGCGGGGCTAGGGAAGGGGGCGGGGCCTCCTTCCAAGAGCCCGAGACAGGGCTGAGACTCTATACCTCTCCTGAGAGGCCTTTTAGGACTAAAGGGCGGGGCTGGGGTGGGGGCGGGGCTTCTTCCCAAGAGCCCGAGACAGGGCTGAAAATCTATACCTCTCCTGAGAGGCCTTTTAGGACTAAAGGGCGGGGCTAGGGAAGGGGGCGTGGCTTCTTCCCAAGAGTGTGAGACAGGGCTGAGCCTCTATACCTCTCCTGAGAGGCCTTTTAGGACTAAAGGGCGGGGCTAGAGGCTATGGGCGGGGCCTCTTCCCAAGAGCCTGAGACAGGGCTGAGCCTCTATACCTCTCCTGAGAGGCCTTTTAGGACTAAAGGGCGGGGCTAGGGGTGGGGGCGGGGCCTCTTCCCAAGAGCGTGAGACAGGGCTGAGCCTCTATACCTCTCCTGAGGTGCTTGTTGGGACACAGAGGGCGGGGCTAGGGAAGGGGGCGGGGCCTCCTTCCAAGAGCCCGAGACAGGGCTGAGCCTCTATACCTCTCCTGGCAGGCTCTGCAGGACAGGGATAGAAGCTCAGCCCTGCCTTCAAAATTCGGAAACAACTTTAGAAACGAAGCCCCAGCGCCCCCTACTTTCGAACAGAGTTTAGAACCATTTTTTTTTTCTGGATCGCACATACCTACTTAATACCCTTGGAAAAGATGTTGTAACAACAATGGAAAATATTGTGGGTGGAAAACAACAACCTTTTCCTCTTCTCTCAGGAGAAACCGCTCCAAGTGCCTGGTCCACTGCAAAATGGGCGTGAGCCGCTCGGCCTCGACGGTCATCGCGTATGCCATGAAGGAGTTTGGCTGGTCCGCGGAGGAGGCCTACAACTACGTGAAGCAGAAGCGCAACATCACGAGGCCCAACGCCGGCTTCATGAGGCAGCTCCAGGAATACCAAGGCATCCTGGATGCCAGGTACGTACGTACGGGGGAGACGGGTCGGGGCTATCGCGGGATTTGTGGCACAACATAGCAAAGAAAAACCATTCCCAAGGTAACCAGACGATTACAGTTACTCGGTGCTTGGAGAGGCCAGACGAGAACGACACCTCAGCCAAGGAATATCATATCCGTGGGTGTTAAAAGTAGCGACCGTGCGATCGAACAGAGAAGACTCCCTCTCTCGTTCCCACCTATTATGCTTAGGACAAGAGTCGGACTGAGAGCAGGGCCTCCTCCGCGGTTGAACTTTCTCTTTCCTATCTGTCTTCTGCCATGACAGTCTGCTTTGTAAGCAGTTGTAAATAATAGTAATAACATTGATAATTTATTTGTACTCCGCCCTATCTCTCCGAAGGAGTGGGACCGAGAGCAGGGACTCCTCCGATTAGATTAGAACGACGTCAGCAAGGCCGGCAATTAAAGACTCGTTTCTCCCGGCTCAGAGATAAGGAGACCAGGTGCAAATGAAGTGATGTCATGGGAGGGGTTTTAGGGTTTTCAAAGTGGTTCATGTTAATACAATCGTGTGTACAGACCTCACGGGAAGAGCCAGGGAATTCATGTAATCAAGTTGTTTCTGTCTTCTGATTTTGCGAGGCATAGCTTTAGATGTTGGTTTACTTTCGGATCCAGGTGGGTCACTATTGTGTTTGTGTTTATGGCTGTTTGTGAGGCACTGAATGTTTGCCTTCGTGTTTGTGTTTGCTGGACTCCGCCCTGAGCCCCCTCGGTGAGATAATGTGGGATCAGGGCCGGTTCATAATTGAAGCCGTCGAATTGAAACCATTGGATCGCTCGCCGCGGAACGAGGAAGTCCTCGCTCTTCTCGCAAGATTTCTGCGAGATCTCACGAAATATTTATTTATTATTGTAAAGAGCTAAGAACGACTGAGGTTCTTTCAGGCAGTTTGTGGAGAACTCAGACAGGGGGGGATAATAATTAATTATTATATATTTTATATCCGTTGCCACCCGTTATTAAAGATGTTTTTATTTAACAGCTGCCACCCCTATAGGAATACGTAGCCACTAGCTACTTAGAGAAGAGACTTTTAAATCTTGGTTTTTCTTTCTTCTTGTTTATTCTTGATGAATATGTGTATATGACAGAGACTGAGATGTTTGAGAGAACAATAATACGTTTATTGAGGCACAAGCTTTATGGTTACAATTCTCACTTAGAGGCACTTTGATGGACAGTTGCAAAGCTAGAATGAGGTGATTCAAACTTCCTAAAATATCACTTCTTTCTCCACTGCTTTAACCTGCAGTCACCCTGTGAATTTCAGTCACAGACTATCTGTTCCTTATCTGGAAACAGACTACCTTAAAATAAGTCACCAAACTTAATTTAAACTCAAAATCCAACCTTTGAGCCACCCTGATTCTCCAACTGAGAATCAGCCTTCCCTGTGTCTCATAAGAACACAGACTCTAAAACCAACCTTCCCTGTGGTTCTCTGACCACAGACTGAGTTTCCCTCCAAATTCTACTCTCTCTTCAGTTAAATGCAGTTGGCTCCGCCCCCTTCTCCATGGCAACCACTCATGAGAGCAGAGTAACTGAAATACTGACTCTTTTAAAACACAGTTAAACATGACTTTTAAAACGCAGTTAAACATGACATCTGTAAACTAAAATTCATACTTCTTTAAAATTACAGTAGAGTCTCACTTATCCAAACCTCACTTATTCAAGCTTCTGTATAATCCAAGCCATTTTTGTAGTCAATGTTTTCAATATATCATGATATTTTGGTGCTAAAGTTGTACATACAGTAATTACAACATAACATTACTGAGTATTGAACTACTTATTCTGTCAAATGTGTTGTATAACATGATGTTTTGGTGCTTAATTTGTAAAATCATAACCTAATTTGATGTTTAATAGGCTTTTCCTTAATCTCTCCTTATTATCCAAGATATTCGCTTATCCAAGCTTCTGCTGGCCCGTTTAGCTTGGATAAGTGAGACTCTACTGTATTTATTTACAGTATTTATATGCTCACCAGCCTGCGTCACAGCCCGGGCCCAAATATTGTGAGATTTCTGCGAGATTTCGCGAAATCTCGCGAGAAAGCGAGGCCTTCCTGGAGGCCTTCGTAGTTCCATGGCTGGAGAGAGCGCCGCCGGCACCGGTTAGTTACATAGTGAAAAAACCTAGGGCCACTCCTGGGTGGGATACAAATAAAATATGATGATGATGATGATGATGATTATAAGTTGGCTTTCCTCTCTCTCGCTCAGCAAACAGCGTCACAACAAGCTGTGGAAGCAGCAGCCGGAAGACCGCCTCCCCCAGAATGTGGACAGTTCCAACGGGTCGGAGGATTTTCCACTGGACCGTTTGGACACTGAGTCGGAGGACTTCCAGCACTGTTTCCGCTGCCTCTCGGACACTTTCCCCGGCGACGGGGAGGCCTTTTTCCCGGCGGACGGCCTGCAGAAGGATGCGCTTCTGGACGAGTCCGACCTGTACACCGACGAGACCGACGACCTGCCCTTTTTGGGGTCCTCCTCCAAGTCGGAAGCGGAAAACCCAACGAGCAAGGTGACGGTGGAGGAGAAGAAAGGACATCACGGGGCCGGAGGATGGAAGGACACCTCAGGGGCGGAGGACGGGGAGAAGCCCCTGGAGCAGTGGAAGCGGCACTCGTCTGATCCAGAGGAGGAAAGCAGGACCAACAACGAGAGCCCCGGCAGCAACCACAGCAAGCGGAGCTGCCCCGAGGACTTTGAGGTGTGTGGCACAGCACTCTGCCGAAAGTGACTCGACTTGCAGGGCCTACAGTCGAACACCAAACGCTCAATGCTCATAGGACCAGCTCGCGGGGCCTACGAGCATTGAGCACTCGATGGTTCGTAGGCTCGACGCACAGGGCCTACAGTCGATAACAGAACACTCGATGCTCATAGGCCCAGCTCGCAGGGCCTATGAGCATCGAATGCTTGATGGTTTGTAGGTTTGACTCACAGGGCCTACAGTCTGACACCGAACGCTCAATGCTCATAGGTTCATCTCGCAGGGCCTACGAGCATCGAGCGCTGGATGGTTTGTAGGCTCAACTCACAGGGCCTACAGTCTGACACCGAATGCTCAATACTCATAGGCCCAGCTCGCAGAGCCTATGAGCATCGAATGCTTGATGGTTCGTAGGCTCGACTCACAGGATCTACAGTCTGACACCGAACGCTCAATGCTCATAGGCTCAGCTCGCAGAGCCTATGAGCATCGAGCGCTGGATGGTTCATAGGCTCGACTCGCAGGGCCTACAGTCGAACACTGAACGCTCAAAGCTCATAGGCCCAGCTCACAGGTCCTATGAGCATCGAATGCTTGATGGTTCGTAGACTCGACTCACAGGGCCTACAGTCGAACACCGAACGCTCAATTCTCATAGGCCCAGCTCACAGGGCTTACGAGCATTGAGTGCTTGATGGTTCATAGGCTCGACTCACAGGGCCTACAGTTGAACACCAAATGCTCAGTGCTCATAGGCCCAGCTCACAGGGCCTACGAGCATTGAGCGCTTGGCACTCGGCTGTAGGCCCTGTGAGCTGGGCCTAGGAGAAATCGAGAGCTCAATGGCTTGTAGGCCCAGCTCGCAGGGCCTGGCGCTTTCCCATTCTTTTGCCTCTTTCTCAGTCCTCTCTTTCTGTCCCTTTGCAGCACGACGCCGTCTTTGGGATCCTCAGCAAAGTCAAGCCTTCCTACAAGCCGTGTGGCGACTGCATCTACTCCTCGGCCGGCGACGTCTTTGCAGAGCCCTGCGCGAGGCTGCCGCCACCGCCTCCTCCGTGCCGCAGCCCCACCGCCGTCTGCACGCAGCCCTCCTTTCAACCCGTTTTGGAGGAAGAGCCGAAGGAGATCCAGGGCACAAAACCAAACAGCTTGCCTTTGGTGTTGGCGGCGGGCGACACGCCGGGCTCCCGACATGCTCAGGAAGGCGCTTTGCTCAGGAAAGACCTCCGGTCGAGCAAGGACCTCAAGCACTTGCTCTTCAGCAAAGACCCCGAGAAGCCCACGGCCACCAGCTACTTGATGCAGCACCAAGAGTCCCTCCTTCAGCTCCAGAAGGCCGGCCTGGTCCGGAAGCACACCAAAGAGCTCGAGTGGCTCAAGAGCACCTCCGGCGCCGCGGCCGACATGACCATCCCGGAGGAACCCCAAGAGGTGGCCGCCCACCCCGACAAGGCGCCTCCCCTCTGCCCCTCGCTTTCTCGGGACGCTGGAAACGACGCCGAGAAGCTCCGCACAACCCCTCCGGCGGCCGGGCCCTCCTGCAAGACGGAGCACTCCAGCGGCTTCAGCAAAGACTTCCTCAAGACCATCTGCTACACCCCTCCCTCCTCGTCGCGGAGCTCCAACCTGACGCGCAGCTCCAGCAGCGACAGCATCCACAGCGTCCGGGGGAAGCCCGGCCTGGTCAAGCAGCGCACCCAGGAGATCGAGACCCGGCTGCGCCTCGCCGGCCTGACCGTCTCCTCGCCGCTGAAGCGCTCCAACTCCCTGGCCAAGCTGGGCAGCCTCAACCTCTCCTCCGAGGACCTCGCCGGCGACGGGGAGCTCTCCGCCTTGGCAAGCGCGAGGAAGACCCAGTCCGGCGAGCCCCCCGCGGACTGCAATTTCCGTCTGTCTCCGAAAAACACGGAAGAGGGCGCAAAGCTGAAGCCCACGCCGGGGAAATTAAAGGACATGTCCTGGCTTGGGAAGAGCTGACCCCACGGCATAGGTGTTGTCAAAGAGGTGTTACTGGATGCAAGAGGCAGACATTTCTCCCCTTTTTCCCTATGGGTCGCGGCAGACAAGGGAGTCCAAGGAGGCCAAGAAAGAAAGCGCTTCCGGGCAAGGAGAAGGACCTAATGCAGGGGTTCTTATTTACAACGCAAGCTGCGCAGCATAGTTTGTTCTGAGAAGCCGTCGCTCATATTCCTCCCCTTTTTTCCATGGGTCGCGGCAGACAACAGAGTTCAAGGAGGCCAAGAAAGAAGGCACTTGGGAGTCTTCCGGGGAAGGAGAAGGACCTAATGTGGAGTTTTGCGGGGGTTTTATTTACAACGCAAGCTGCGCAGCATGGTTTGTTCCGAGAATCCCTCGCTCACATTCCTCCCCTTTCTTTCCATGGGGTGCCGTAGACAACGGAGTCCAAGGAGGCCAAGAAAGAAGGCACTTGGGGGTCTTATGGGGAAGGAAAGTGGCCGAATGCGGAGTTTTTTTTTACAACGCAAGCTGCGCAGCTTGGTTCGTTCCGAGAAGCCCTCGCTCACATTCCTCCCCTTTCCTTCCATGTGGTGCTGCAAACAATGGAGTCCAAGGAGGCCAAGAAAGAAGGCACTTGGGGGTCTTATGGGGAAGGAGAGTAACCGAATGCGGAGGTTTTTTTTTTTACAACGCAAGCTGCGCAGCTTGGTTCGTTCTGAGAAGCCCTCGCTCACATTTCTCCCCTTTCTTTCCATGGGGTGCTGCAGACAATGGAGTCCAAGGAGGCCAAGAAAGAAGGCACTTGGGAGTCTTCCAGGGAAGGAGAAAGACCTAATGCAGATTTTTTTTTTTACAGTGCAAGCTGCGCAGCATAGTTTGTTCTGAGAAGCCCTCGCTCATATTCCTCCCCTTTCTTTCCATGGGATGCTGCAAACAATGGAGTCCAAGGAGGCCAAGAAAGAAGGTATTTGGGAGTCCTTGGGGAAAGGAAAGCGGCCGAATGCGGAGTTTTTCTTTTCAATGCAAGCTGCGCACAAGGATTCATTCCGAGAAGCCCTCGCTTAGGGAGCCGAAGAGGGCACTTTCAAAACGCTATCTCCTTTCCTTGGGAATTTACAAAAAAATATTTTGAAATACTTGCTTTACAGAAGTAGAAGGAGGTCTCCGTGACCAAGAGTTAGTTTGTGTATATCGGGCAGAACTTGGACTACAACTCAGCTGGGGAATGGCATTCCGCAAAGTAGATTTTCTGCGTTTCCATGTATCGCCCCGTGTCTCAGGGGCTTAAAGGAGGCCTTCTTTGTCGGGGGCTTCTGCCAATCCAGTTTGTACCTTTTCTGTCTGTTGGATGAGAGGCAGTTGCTGTTACAAAAACATGACATTGCAAATTGTTTACATGCATTTGAAACTGGGGGAAATTGTCAAAATTTTGAAAAAAGTTTTAGGATGCGCTTTCTGACTCAAGCGCTGGATTGCCGCCATTTGAAACAGCTCGTTGTTTTGTTGCCAAGCTCCAAAGCTTGCTGGGAACGGAAGGCACAATCCTTTTAGGTTGGGCACGTTTTGGGCTCTTTTTGTCCCCGTTGCGTAGATGCCACAAGGTGGCAAGGAACGCCGAAGTAAGAGGGGTCTTCGTCTTGACGCTTTCTTCCCAAACGTTCCTCAAAAGCTTCTATTTCACCCCGATCGCCGGTCTGTCGCTGGACTTTCCTGCAGGGTCCGCTTTCATGCCAAAGTCTCTGAGACATGCTCAACCAGAATGGGGCAGAGCTCGAATACTTTTCCTTTCTTCGCTTCCATTGATACTTGGCCTCCAAAAACATACACAGTAGAGTTCTGGTTATCTGACTTCTGCTTATCCAACACACCGTATTATCTGGTGCGTGGTTTTCATGCTTCCCAGCAGGTGCCCAGTGCTTGGAGAGGCAATGCGCAGCAGGCCTCTCCAAGCCAGGTGCCTGCTGGGAGGGTTATCTGACTTCTGCTTATCTGACATATTGTATTATTTATTTTTTATTTATTACAATATTTATATCCCACCTTTCTTACCCAACAGGGGACTCAGGGCGGCTTACAATAAAACACACATATAAAAACTGTACAATACACTATGAATCAGTTTAAAATTATTAACTTACACTGGACATTCATAAAACACATTATAAAATACAGATGGGCATGTTCAAGTTTAAAAGACTGGGTCTGTCAATTGAGTTCCAGTGTACATAATAATAATTAGCACTGCTAATTGTTATTTGAAAGCCTGGCCCCACAACCATGTTTTAACCTTCCTACAGAAGGATAGGAGGGAGGGAGCCTGCCTGACTTCAATGGGGAGGGCGTTCTGTAGGCGGGGAGCCACCACCGAGAAGGCCCCGCCCCTCCTCCCCGCCAGACGCACTTGTGAGGCAGGTGGGACCGAGAGCAGGGCCTCACCTGATGATTTTAAGCTTCGAGGTGGGTCGTAGCAGGAGACACGTTCGGACAGATAAGCTGGGCCGGAACCGTTTAGAGCTTTATAGGCTAGAGCCAGCACCTTGAATTGTGCTCAGTCGCTAATCGGCAGCCAGTGGAGCTGGCGTAACAGAGGAGTAGTGCGCTCCCTGAACGCCGCTCCGGTTATCAACCTCGACTAGTTGGAGCTTCCGGGCCGTTTTCAGAGGCAGCCCCACGTAGAGCGCGTTGCAGTAGTCCAAACGAGCTGTAACCAGAGCGTGGACCCCCGTGGCCAAGTCAGACCTCCCAAGGAACGGGCGCAGCTGGCGCACAAGGCGGAGTTGTGCAAAGGCTCCCCTGGCCACCGCCGAGACCTGGGGCTCCAGGCTCAGCGATGAGTCCAGGAGAAGAACCCCCAGACTGCGAACCTGTGTCTTCAGGGGGAGTGCGACCCCGTCCAACACAGGCTGTAACCCTATTCCCTGTTCAGCCTTACGACTGACCAGGAGGACCTCTGTCTTGTCTGGATTCAATTTCAATTTGTTGGCCCTCATCCAGTCTGACACAGTGGCTAGACACCGGTTCAGGACCTGAACAGCCTCCTTAGTGACAGGTGGGAAGGAGTGACAGAGCTGGGCATCATCTGCGTACAGATGACACCGAACCCCGAAACTCTGGATGATCTCTCCCAGCGGCTTCATGTAGATGTTAAACAACATGGGGGACAGTACTGACCCCTGCAGGACCCCACAAGACAATGGTTGTGGGGTCGAGCAGGTGTCCCCCAATGACACCATCTGGGAACGACCCTCCAGGAAGGACCGGAGCCACTGCAAAACAGTACCTCCGAGACCCATCCCGGCAAGGCGCCCCAGAAGGATACCGTGCTCGACGGTATCGAAGGCCGCTGAGAGGTCCAGCAGAACCAGCAAGGACACACTCCCCCTGTCCAGTTCCCGGCGTAGATCATCGACTAAGGCGACCAAGGCTGTCTCGGTACCATGCCCCGGCCTGAAACCAGACTGCGCCGGATCCAGAAAATCCAATGTGCATATTATCCAACACACGGTGTTTTGCTCCTCCCAGCAGGCCCTGATACTTGGAGAGGCCTGCTGCGTGTTTCTGTTTTTCTAGGCAGCAATGCACAGTTGGCCTCTCCTGCTTGCTGGGAAGGGTGAAACGCTGGCACATCGGATAATACAGTATGTCAAATAAGCAGAAGTTGGATAACCCTCCCAGGAGGGATAATAGGGCCTCCCTATTGTCCCACACTTTCGGTTATCCACCATTCATCCTGTTTGTTTATGTCAGATAACCAGAACACTACTGTATTGAGTTATTTTGCCAATTTTTTTAGTGGGTGGGGGGGAGAAAAAATCCATTTTGCCCTCCTTGCCAAGAAACTCAGTGTTGAATTCCAAATCTGTCCATTAATGGGTTTTTTTCTGCCAGCCCCCAATTACTGTGAGAGTGGGAAGGAGTCCTGATAGCCCAGGGGAACAAGGGATAGCCATGCCCATCTTGTAACTAGCCCAACTGTTTTTGTAGACCCAAAGTTGTGGTAGGCTCTGGATTCTTGGAGATAATTCAGAGCAGCCAGCAACTTTTATTAATATGGTTCAAGATCATTTAAAGGAGCCTTGGCTGCATCATACAGCTGCTATAATGTGGGGGGCGATGCCTGGCTTGACAGCAGTGTGTGCGAAAAAGACCTTGGAGTCCTCGTGGGGAGGAAGGGGAACATGAGCCAGGAATGTGGTGCG
Source organism: Anolis carolinensis (assembly GCF_035594765.1). NCBI lineage: Eukaryota > Metazoa > Chordata > Lepidosauria > Squamata > Anolidae > Anolis > Anolis carolinensis. The sequence goes on from NC_085848.1 coordinate 183,462, forward strand.
GCGGCTAAGAAAGCCAACGGGATTCTGTCCTGCATCAAGAGGGGAATAGCGTCTAGGTCCAGGGAAGTCTATTCCTCCTTGGCCAGGCCACTTGACCTGGAATCCCACTGTGCCCCATTCTGGGCACTGCAATTGAAGGGAGAGGGTGACTCTAAGCTGGAAAGCGTCCAGAGGATGAGGGAGGCTCAAGTGATCAAGGGTCTGGAGAACAAGAATCCCCATGAGGAGCGGCTTAAAGAGCAGGAACTCTCTCTCTGCCCCAGGGGAGTGTGGTGGAGAGAGGCTCCTTCTTGGGAGGCCTTGAAGCAGAGGCTGGGTGGCCATCTCTCGGGGGTGCTTTCAACGAGATTTCCTGCTTCTTGGCACAATGGGGTTGGACCGGGTGGCCCATGAGGTCTCTTCCAACTCTGCCGTTCTAGGATTCTATGGAGCTGATTTGCTCCATTCTTGTGTCTGGGGAGAACAAATTGTGGAAGATATCGAACATTTTTTGATTGACTGCCCAGCATATGCTGAACTTCAACACAGTTATTTACATCCATTATTATCTAATTTTAGGTCTCCCAACAGAAATGATCTTCTGACAGTCCTCTTGCAAGGATAAGAAAGATCCAGCCTTTTTATCCTGAAAGCTATCAAGAAAAGAGCACATTTCCTGAAAGAAGAATAGGGAAAATAAGATTTTGACAGCAAACAGTAGGTCAGCTGCTGTCTTCCCATCCTTTCTACCATGTTTTTATTTATGTTGCACTTTGAAATGGTCATATGACTGGTCAAACAAATAAATTATCATTATTATTGTTGTATGACACAGCAAACAAGATAGATATGCTGGATTTCATATCACGAAATCACAAGTCAAACACTTCCCAAGTGTCTAGGACTGTGTCAAGTATTATTATTATTATTATTATTATTATTATTATTATTATTATTATTATTATTATTATGACACAGCAAACAAGATAGATATGCTGGATTTCATATCACGAAATCACAAGTCAAACACTTCCCTAGTGTCTAGGACTGTGTGATGTATTATTATTATTATTATTATTATTATTATTATTATTATTATTATTATTATTATTATCATTATTTTATTGTATGTGTTCCATTTTTGAGGCATTTCTCTGTCCTGACTTCTCTCATTTTCTCCTTTTCTGCTGTACTTTCATCCCCTTTCTTCCCTTGTCAGGTGTGAATGTTGCACTTAGCAAGCTTGTATAGCGTTGAGTAGCCTTGCAGTTGTAAAGTCAATCATTGAGGGTATCTGCCTAGAGGTAGCCAATCCTTTGTTGCCTGGAGGCCCCTCTGTTTGGACAGGTTTAACTAGCAGTAGCTGTCTGAAGTTGGGTTCAGGATCACAATTCGGTTCATTATCGGAATTCAGTTCATTATTGGAACTGGTTTAATTATTGAAATCGGTTTCAGTATCAGAATTGGGTTCAGTATCGGAATTGGGTTCAGTATCAGAATTCAATTCATTATCGGAACTGGTTTTGGACAACGTGGCCTTCAGTCCAGTGGAGTTGATGGCGCAGGAGCATGGCTTCAATGCTGGTGGTCTTTGCTTCTTCTTCTGGCACGCTGACATTAGTCCGCCTGTCTTCCCAAGAGATTGGCAGGATTTTCCAGAGGCAACACTGATGGAAACGCTCCAGGAGTTGAGTGTGTAGAACGTCCATGTTTCGCAGGCATATAACGTAGCTGGGAGGACAAACAAGGATTCCCATAAAAAGAAAACGGCCAGGCTTTGAGGCTGCAAGGCTATTCACTGCTATTCCACCTGGCCAACAAAGTATTCCCATAAGCCACAGCAACACCTGGCCGGGCACAGCCAGTAGCTTTATAAACGAGCCCCTTGGTGTCCCTACGGATGTCCCGATCCTCAGACACTCTCTGCTTCATTCAGAGAAATGCTGCACTTGCAGAGCTCAGCCGGTGATGTATTTCAGCATCAATGTTGACTTTTGTGGAGAGGTGGCTGCCCAGGTAGCGGAAAGGGTCAACATTTACACCAATGTTACATGGTGAAGCTGTATTTCTGGCCTTGCAGAGGGATTGGCTGGTGCCTGTTGGAAGAGCACATTGGTTTTCTCGATGTCCAATGAGAGGCCGAGCTTCTCGTATGCTTCTGCGAAAGTGTTTAGAGTGGCTTGTAGGCCTTCTTCTGAATGCACACAGACTACGTTGTCATCAGCATATTGGAGTTCTATAACACATGTTGTGGTGACCTTGGTTTTGGCTTTCAGTGTGCTGAGCTTAAATAGCTTGCCATCTGTCCGATAGATAGTTCCCGCTCTGGTGGGGAACTTCCCATCAACAAGGTGCAGAATCATAGTGATGAAGATGGAGAATAAGGTCGGGGCAATAACACATCCCTGCTTGAATGAATAAACAGCAGCAACAAAAAAGCTTGACACCTGATTCCACCTTGAATGGGTCACTTTGGGAGCCGTTGCTGTCCAAGACTGTCGCCGTCATGTCATCATGGGGGAGCCGCAGGATGTTCACAAATTTGTCAGGGCACCCGGTTTTTTGGGGGATGCTCCAGAGAGCCCTTCGATTCACTGTGTCGAATGCCTTTGCAAGGTCAATGAATGCCATGTACAGAGGTTGGTTTTGTTCCCTGCATTTTTCTCTGAGCTGTCGTGCATTAAAGATCGTGTCCCCTGTTCCTCTGGAAGGACGGAAGCCATTCTGGAAGGCTGTCTTCTGAAACAGGGAGAAGGCGGTTTGCGAGAATTCTTGCGAGGATTTTCCCAGCGGAAGTCAGATGGGAGATACCGCGATAGTTCCCACAGTCTGTTCTATCCCCTTTTTTTTGAAAAGGGTGATGATGGTGGCATCCTTGAAGTCTGTTGGGATTTTCTCGGTCATCCACACCTTTTCAATGAGCTGGTGGAGTTGTTGTATCAGCTCAGGTCCACCCTCTTTGAAGATTTCAGCAGGGATCCCATCAGGTCCTCTGGCTTTGTTGTTTTATTGTTGGCTGGTGGCATTGCTGACTTCTTCCAAACTAGGTGGTGCTGCAAGCTCATCCCTGGTTTGTTGTTGCGGGATTTGTGAGAGGGTCTCTTCGGCCACATTGGAGCTGCGATTCCGCAGGTTCTGGTAGTGCTCTTTCCAACGTAGTGCAATTGATGGTTTGTCCTTCAGAATTTCGTTCCATCTGATGAGCGTAGGGGCTGTATGCCATGGTTTCTTGGTCCATAAATGATCTTTGTGGCTTTGACAAATCCCTGAGCATCATGGGTATCTGCAAGGTGTTGGATTTCTTCAGCCTTTTTTGTCCATACTGTATATTTTTGCAAATCTCTTGCTTTCATTGAGTACCTTTGGTGTGAAATGTCATGTCTGATCTGGCTTTTTTTTTCTTTTTTCTTCTTTTTTCTTTTTTTTCTCTTTTTTTTTTGCAAGGAGGTGCTTGGTTTATCCCCTTTCTCTTGGGCTCTTTGCAAAGTTTTTGCCAGCAGGTTGCTGTGAATTTTCTGGGCTGTCTGGCCATGTTCCATCAGCATTCTCTCCTGAAGATGGTAATGGAATCTTCAGAAGTTTGTTCAGAGGTCTGTTAGAGGTGAGGCATGTGCAGTGTGTATTTGTATAATGTCCAGGGTGGGAGAAAGAACTCTTGTCTGTTTGGAGCGAGTGTTGCAATTAGCAAGCTTGAATTAACATTGGAGTAGCCATGAACTTTGCAAAGTCAGTCAGTGAGGGTGTCTGCATAGATGTGGCCTGGCCTCTGTTGCTTGGGGGTATCCTTTGTTTGGGAGGTGTTAACTAGCCCGTATTTGTTTTCTGCATATAACATAAAACAATGAGATGATGTCCAATAATATAATATTATAATAATAGAAATAATTATGTCCTAATTTTATATATATATATATATATATATATATATATATATATATATATATCATAGTTTTCTTTTAATCCCGGCATGCCATCACTCTCTCTCTCTCTCTCTCTCTCTCTCTCTCTCTCTCTATATATATATATATATATATATATAGAGAGAGAGAGAGAGAGAGAGAGAGAGATGGCATGCCGGGATTAAAAGAAAACTATGATGTCTGGCTATACCCGGTAGCTATCAATATACCCTCTGATGTACTTCAGTTCTTTAAAATAAAGACTCTTGAGGCAGGATAAAGTTAACCAAAATAAGTGTACTGGAAACAAAAGGCAAAGTTAATTTCAGTCAGGATTCTTGAAAGGCAAATCAAAATAATATATTACAAAGAAAAAGTTTGTTGGTTTAACTTAGTTACACTGGTAACTAAGTTACACCAAAGGGAGAACTAAACAAGGAAGCGAAGCAGAGGAGGTAAAAAGCTAGGCCAAGACATCATTCATGTATATATATTGTAATAGCCATAATTAGGATAGAACAAAACCACTGCACCAAATGCCACCAAATTTGGCCATAATACACCAACACATCCAAGGTATGTCCTTCACTCAAAACCTCCCCCTCCCCCCACAAAAAACCCCCCTGATTGCCCTATATCTATTTTTCACTTTCCACAAAGGAAACAATCAGGGCCAGCTAACACCTCCCAAGAAAGGATTCTTCCAGAAAGGAAGCTGAGAAGGGAATGAAGCACTGTGTATTACCAAAGTCATTATTATAACTATTATTATTATTATTATTATTATTATTATTATTATTATTATTATTATTATTTTATTGTGTTGTGGTCAACCGTGAAAATGAATACAATCTGGCTCCAAGTATTCAAAAACACTAAAATCAGAATATATAAAAATTAATGTGGTATAATAAAACAAGAATTATACAATCTCTAAAATTAGAACACTAAATAAAGTACAACACTCTGAAAATAGGGGAATTCCAGACAGGAAACAATCAGGGCCAGCTAACACCTCCCAACAAAAAATTCACTCAGGGAGGAAACAGCCAGGCTTTAAAGCTGCAAGGCCATTACATCCTAATCATTTTTCCTAATTGCAGCATTCATACTTGCCTCCAACAGACAAAAAATTAAACCAATCAGAAACATTGTATATTCACAACCTTTAGGAAATAATATCCCCTGATGGCGCAGCGTGTTAAAGCGCTGAGCTGCTGAACTTCTGGACCGAAAGGCCACAGGTTTGAATTGGGGGAGCGGAGAGAGCCCCCACTGTTAGCCCCAGCTTCTGCCAACCCAGAAGTTCGAAAACATGTAAATGTGAGTGCATCAATAGGTACTGCTCCGGCGGGAAGGTAACGCTGCTCCATGTAGTCATCCCACATGACCTTGGAGGAGTCTACGGACAACGCCGGCTCTTCGGCTTAGAAATGGAGATGAGCACCAACCCCCAGAATCAGACACGACTGGACTTAATGTCTGGGGAAAACCTTGACCCTTGACCTTAACTACCACCAATTCCCCAATACTTTATTTCCCAGACCACCAGACTTCGCCACAGCAACACGTGGCCGGGCACAGCTAGTATAATATACAATCATTACTGTGGTATAATAATACAGAACAATATAATCTCTAAAATCAGGACAGTAAATAACGAGCAACACTCTGAAAATAGGGAAAGAAGAAAACACCCAGGCTTTGAGGCTATAAAGCTATTCATTTCTATTCCACTTGTCTAACAAAGGATTACCCTAAGCCACAGCAACCTGTTGCCGTGCACAGAAAGTAAATTTATATAATCATCTTTATCTATAAAAATTCAGCCTGCAAATGTTTGTGCACACAGAACTTGAAAAACAGTTGGTCTATCAACTTGAAATTTTGACACATGTCATATCATTACATGTACATTTTCATAATGAATTTGAGGGAGGGAGAACCACAGATATATGCAGTACTTTCAAACACTTCACCTCCCTCAAACCACTGTGACTGGCACTAATGACAAACCAGGACTAAACCTGGCACACAGAACCCCCTCCCCATGCCCCACTTTACATCCTGGTGTGGAAAGGGGTGGATAAACCACAGATGATGGGATTTGCAGTACCTTCACCCAAATCAGACCACTGCAACCCCCCATGAACAATGGACCTGGACCATATTTAGCACACAGACACCATATTATCCACTTCATGTTCTGGCACTGATAGAAGGAGTATGGATCATGAATGCTGGGATTTGCACCCGATTCAGCTCCAACTTCAACAGACCAATGAGACCCACACAAATGACGGACCTGGAGAAAGCTTGGCACATAGATTCTCCATGACCAACTGGACAAGTTTAAGGACTATTGACCTTGATTGGTGGGAGTTATAGTTCACCTGCATCCAGATAAACTGTGACACCCCCCCTCTCATTGACAATGGACCAGGCCCAAACTTGGCACAGAAAACACCCATGACCAACTGGATATATTTCTGTAGTTTGTGGTCATTGACCTTGATTATGGGAATTGTAGTTCACCCTTATCCAGATTGCATTAAATCCACTCGACAACAGACCAGGACCAAACCTGACACACAGAATCACCATCCCATCTAATTTCTGCAACATCATGAATTTAAAACGAGTAGTCACGGTTTTCCAAAACATTGAAAAAAATTATCGAAATCACACGTGATTGAACAGAGTAACCATTTTAACAGCTAAAAATGTCAATGTTTGCCAGATGAACATCATTCTAAACAAAATCACAGGTGAAGCAGTGACATACAAATCCATTTAGTCCATGATGAATCAAAACAAAGTAAGCATCAGCAGCATCCACCACGGTCCTTTTTATCCTGGGTGACAACAGAGCCAGAATAGACTTCGTTTTGGTTTGATTCTCCATATTGACTACAAAAAGGCCTTTGACTCACTCCCACACAGCTGGATCATCAAGTGCCTGGACGCCATCGGGATTAGTAAAAACGTTGGCACCTTCATTGAAAACATGATGGAGCACTGGAAAACTGAACTGTTTGTTGGAAATGAAAGCTATGGACTTGTCAACATCAGAAGAGGAATTTTCCAGGGAGACTCATTGTCCCCTCTGCTTTTCATTATTGCCATGATCCCTCTGTCAACAATCTTACAAAAAACAAACCTCGGCTATCAAATATCTAAGAATTCTCACAAAATTTCACATTTGATGTACATGGATGACCTGAAGCTATATGGGAAAACGGAAACTGAAATCCAGTCTCTGACCAACACTGTCCGAATTTTTAGCACTGATATCAACATGGAGTTTGGTTTGGACAAATGTTTGACAGTGGCATTGAAGAAGGGAAAAATCATTGAAAGTGAGGGCATCAATATGCCCAATGGCCAAACAATAAAGTCTCACCAGCCAGAGGCCTATAAATATCTGGGCATATTACAGCTGGACAACATCAAGCATGAACATGTGAAGACTGTGGTCAGCAAAGCATACACACAAAGGGTCAGAAAAATTCTCAAAAGCAAGCTCAATGGAGGCAACACCATCAAGGCCATAAACACCTGGGCCATACCTGTCATAAGATATACTGCTGGCATTATAAATTGGACACAGGTGGAACTGGACAATTTGGACAGAAAAACAAGAAAACTCATGACTATTCATCATTCACTGCACCCTCGCAGTGATGTTGACCGGCTATATCTGCCTAGAAGATCAGGGGGCAGAGGACTCTTACAAGTAAAGCAAGCAGTCAAAGAAGAAGAACATGCCCTGGCAGAATATGTCAAGCAAAGTGAAGAACCTGCTTTGATTGAAGTCAAAAATCAGAAACTCCTCAAAGCACAGCAGACAAAAAACCAGTACAAGAAAACCGCACTACAAACTAGAGCTGACAGCTGGCACAACAACACACTGCATGGAAAGTTCCTTGACAAAATTGAAGGAAAAGCTGATAAGGAGAAGACCTGGCTCTGGCTCACGAATGGGACCCTGAAGAAGGAGACAGAAGGCCTGATCCTTGCAGCCCAGGAGCAAGACATCAGGACAAAGGCCATTAATAATAATAATAATAATAATAATAGAAGACCTGGCTCTGGCTCACGAATGGGACCCTGAAGAAGGAGACAGAAGGCCTGATCCTTGCAGCCCAGGAGCAAGACATCAGGACAAAGGCCATTAATAATAATAATAATAATAATAATAATAGAAGACCTGGCTCTGGCTCACGAATGGGACCCTGAAGAAGGAGACAGAAGGCCTGATCCTTGCAGCCCAGGAGCAAGACATCAGGACAAAGGCCATTAATAATAATAATAATAATAATAATAATAATAATAATAATAATAATAATAATAATAATAGAAGACCTGGCTCTGGCTCACGAATGGGACCCTGAAGAAGGAGACAGAAGGCCTGATCCTTGCAGCCCAGGAGCAAGACATCAGAACAAAGGCAATTAATAATAATAATAATAATAATAATAATAATAATAATAATAATAATAGAAGACCTGGCTCTGGCTCACGAATGGGACCCTGAAGAAGGAGACAGAAGGCCTGATCCTTGCAGCCCAGGAGCAAGACATCAGGACAAAGGCAATTAATAATAATAATAATAATAATAATAATAGAAGACCTGGCTCTGGCTCACGAATGGGACCCTGAAGAAGGAGACAGAAGGCCTGATCCTTGCAGCCCAGGAGCAAGACATCAGGACAAAGGCAATTAATAATAATAATAATAATAATAATAATAATAATAATAGAAGACCTGGCTATGGCTCACGAATGGGACCCTGAAGAAGGAGACAGAAGGCCTGATCCTTGCAGCCCAGGAGCAAGACATCAGGACAAAGGCAATTAATAATAATAATAATAATAATAATAATAGAAGACCTGGCTCTGGCTCACGAATGGGACCCTGAAGAAGGAGACAGAAGGCCTGATCCTTGCAGCCCAGGAGCAAGACATCAGGACAAAGGCCATTAATAATAATAATAATAATAATAATAATAATAATAATAATAATAATAGAAGACCTGGCTCTGGCTCACGAATGGGACCCTGAAGAAGGAGACAGAAGGCCTGATCCTTGCAGCCCAGGAGCAAGACATCAGAACAAAGGCAATTAATAATAATAATAATAATAATAATAATAATAATAATAATAATAATAGAAGACCTGGCTCTGGCTCACGAATGGGACCCTGAAGAAGGAGACAGAAGGCCTGATCCTTGCAGCCCAGGAGCAAGACATCAGGACAAAGGCCATTAATAATAATAATAATAATAATAATAATAATAATAATAATAATAGAAGACCTGGCTCTGGCTCACGAATGGGACCCTGAAGAAGGAGACAGAAGGCCTGATCCTTGCAGCCCAGGAGCAAGACATCAGGACAAAGGCCATTAATAATAATAATAATAATAATAATAATAATAATAATAATAATAATAATAGAAGACCTGGCTCTGGCTCACGAATGGGACCCTGAAGAAGGAGACAGAAGGCCTGATCCTTGCAGCCCAGGAGCAAGACATCAGAACAAAGGCAATTAATAATAATAATAATAATAATAATAATAATAATAATAATAATAATAATAATAGAAGACCTGGCTCTGGCTCACGAATGGGACCCTGAAGAAGGAGACAGAAGGCCTGATCCTTGCAGCCCAGGAGCAAGACATCAGGACAAAGGCCATTAATAATAATAATAATAATAATAATAATAATAATAATAATAATAATAATAGAAGACCTGGCTCTGGCTCACGAATGGGACCCTGAAGAAGGAGACAGAAGGCCTGATCCTTGCAGCCCAGGAGCAAGACATCAGAACAAAGGCAATTAATAATAATAATAATAATAATAATAATAGAAGACCTGGCTCTGGCTCACGAATGGGACCCTGAAGAAGGAGACAGAAGGCCTGATCCTTGCAGCCCAGGAGCAAGACATCAGAACAAAGGCAATTAATAATAATAATAATAATAATAATAATAATAATAATAATAGAAGACCTGGCTCTGGCTCACGAATGGGACCCTGAAGAAGGAGACAGAAGGCCTGATCCTTGCAGCCCAGGAGCAAGACATCAGGACAAAGGCCATTAATAATAATAATAATAATAATAATAATAGAAGACCTGGCTCTGGCTCACGAATGGGACCCTGAAGAAGGAGACACAAGGCCTGATCCTTGCAGCCCAGGAGCAAGACATCAGGACAAAGGCCATTAATAATAATAATAATAATAATAATAATAATAATAGAAGACCTGGCTCTGGCTCACGAATGGGACCCTGAAGAAGGAGACAGAAGGCCTGATCCTTGCAGCCCAGGAGCAAGACATCAGAACAAAGGCAATTAATAATAATAATAATAATAATAATAATAGAAGACCTGGCTCTGGCTCACGAATGGGACCCTGAAGAAGGAGACAGAAGGCCTGATCCTTGCAGCCCAGGAGCAAGACATCAGGACAAAGGCCATTAATAATAATAATAATAATAATAATAATAGAAGACCTGGCTCTGGCTCACGAATGGGACCCTGAAGAAGGAGACAGAAGGCCCGATCCTTGCAGCCCAGGAGCAAGACATCAGGACAAAGGCCATTAATAATAATAATAATAATAATAATAATAATAATAATAATAATAGAAGACCTGGCTCTGGCTCACGAATGGGACCCTGAAGAAGGAGACAGAAGGCCCGATCCTTGCAGCCCAGGAGCAAGACATCAGGACAAAGGCAATTAATAATAATAATAATAATAATAATAATAATAATAATAATAATAGAAGACCTGGCTCTGGCTCACGAATGGGACCCTGAAGAAGGAGACAGAAGGCCCGATCCTTGCAGCCCAGGAGCAAGACATCAGGACAAAGGCCATTAATAATAATAATAATAATAATAATAATAGAAGACCTGGCTCTGGCTCACGAATGGGACCCTGAAGAAGGAGACACAAGGCCTGATCCTTGCAGCCCAGGAGCAAGACATCAGAACAAAGGCAATTAATAATAATAATAATAATAATAATAATAGAAGACCTGGCTCTGGCTCACGAATGGGACCCTGAAGAAGGAGACAGAAGGCCTGATCCTTGCAGCCCAGGAGCAAGACATCAGAACAAAGGCAATTAATAATAATAATAATAATAATAATAATAGAAGACCTGGCTCTGGCTCACGAATGGGACCCTGAAGAAGGAGACAGAAGGCCTGATCCTTGCAGCCCAGGAGCAAGACATCAGAACAAAGGCAATTAATAATAATAATAATAATAATAATAATAATAATAATAATAATAGAAGACCTGGCTCTGGCTCACGAATGGGACCCTGAAGAAGGAGACAGAAGGCCTGATCCTTGCAGCCCAGGAGCAAGACATCAGGACAAAGGCCATTAATAATAATAATAATAATAATAATAATAGAAGACCTGGCTCTGGCTCACGAATGGGACCCTGAAGAAGGAGACACAAGGCCTGATCCTTGCAGCCCAGGAGCAAGACATCAGGACAAAGGCCATTAATAATAATAATAATAATAATAATAATAATAGAAGACCTGGCTCTGGCTCACGAATGGGACCCTGAAGAAGGAGACAGAAGGCCTGATCCTTGCAGCCCAGGAGCAAGACATCAGAACAAAGGCAATTAATAATAATAATAATAATAATAATAATAATAATAATAATAGAAGACCTGGCTCTGGCTCACGAATGGGACCCTGAAGAAGGAGGCAGAAGGCCTGATCCTTGCAGCCCAGGAGCAAGACATCAGGACAAAGGCCATTAATAATAATAATAATAATAATAATAATAGAAGACCTGGCTCTGGCTCACGAATGGGACCCTGAAGAAGGAGACACAAGGCCTGATCCTTGCAGCCCAGGAGCAAGACATCAGGACAAAGGCCATTAATAATAATAATAATAATAATAATAATAATAGAAGACCTGGCTCTGGCTCACGAATGGGACCCTGAAGAAGGAGGCAGAAGGCCTGATCCTTGCAGCCCAGGAGCAAGACATCAGGACAAAGGCCATTAATAATAATAATAATAATAATAATAATAGAAGACCTGGCTCTGGCTCACGAATGGGACCCTGAAGAAGGAGACACAAGGCCTGATCCTTGCAGCCCAGGAGCAAGACATCAGGACAAAGGCCATTAATAATAATAATAATAATAATAATAATAATAGAAGACCTGGCTCTGGCTCACGAATGGGACCCTGAAGAAGGAGGCAGAAGGCCTGATCCTTGCAGCCCAGGAGCAAGACATCAGGACAAAGGCCATTAATAATAATAATAATAATAATAATAATAGAAGACCTGGCTCTGGCTCACGAATGGGACCCTGAAGAAGGAGGCAGAAGGCCTGATCCTTGCAGCCCAGGAGCAAGACATCAGGACAAAGGCCATTAATAATAATAATAATAATAATAATAATAGAAGACCTGGCTCTGGCTCACGAATGGGACCCTGAAGAAGGAGACACAAGGCCTGATCCTTGCAGCCCAGGAGCAAGACATCAGGACAAAGGCCATTAATAATAATAATAATAATAATAATAATAATAGAAGACCTGGCTCTGGCTCACGAATGGGACCCTGAAGAAGGAGGCAGAAGGCCTGATCCTTGCAGCCCAGGAGCAAGACATCAGGACAAAGGCCATTAATAATAATAATAATAATAATAATAATAGAAGACCTGGCTCTGGCTCACGAATGGGACCCTGAAGAAGGAGACACAAGGCCTGATCCTTGCAGCCCAGGAGCAAGACATCAGGACAAAGGCCATTAATAATAATAATAATAATAATAATAATAATAGAAGACCTGGCTCTGGCTCACGAATGGGACCCTGAAGAAGGAGGCAGAAGGCCTGATCCTTGCAGCCCAGGAGCAAGACATCAGGACAAAGGCCATTAATAATAATAATAATAATAATAATAATAGAAGACCTGGCTCTGGCTCACGAATGGGACCCTGAAGAAGGAGGCAGAAGGCCTGATCCTTGCAGCCCAGGAGCAAGACATCAGGACAAAGGCCATTAATAATAATAATAATAATAATAATAATAATAGAAGACCTGGCTCTGGCTCACGAATGGGACCCTGAAGAAGGAGGCAGAAGGCCTGATCCTTGCAGCCCAGGAGCAAGACATCAGGACAAAGGCCATTAATAATAATAATAATAATAATAATAATAATAGAAGACCTGGCTCTGGCTCACGAATGGGACCCTGAAGAAGGAGGCAGAAGGCCTGATCCTTGCAGCCCAGGAGCAAGACATCAGGACAAAGGCCATTAATAATAATAATAATAATAATAATAATAATAATAGAAGACCTGGCTCTGGCTCACGAATGGGACCCTGAAGAAGGAGACAGAAGGCCTGATCCTTGCAGCCCAGGAGCAAGACATCAGGACAAAGGCCATTAATAATAATAATAATAATAATAATAATAGAAGACCTGGCTCTGGCTCACGAATGGGACCCTGAAGAAGGAGGCAGAAGGCCTGATCCTTGCAGCCCAGGAGCAAGACATCAGGACAAAGGCCATTAATAATAATAATAATAATAATAATAATAATAATAATAATAATAGAAGACCTGGCTCTGGCTCACGAATGGGACCCTGAAGAAGGAGGCAGAAGGCCTGATCCTTGCAGCCCAGGAGCAAGACATCAGGACAAAGGCCATTAATAATAATAATAATAATAATAATAATAATAATAATAATAGAAGACCTGGCTCTGGCTCACGAATGGGACCCTGAAGAAGGAGACAGAAGGCCTGATCCTTGCAGCCCAGGAGCAAGACATCAGGACAAAGGCCATTAATAATAATAATAATAATAATAATAATAGAAGACCTGGCTCTGGCTCACGAATGGGACCCTGAAGAAGGAGGCAGAAGGCCTGATCCTTGCAGCCCAGGAGCAAGACATCAGGACAAAGGCCATTAATAATAATAATAATAATAATAATAATAGAAGACCTGGCTCTGGCTCACGAATGGGACCCTGAAGAAGGAGACACAAGGCCTGATCCTTGCAGCCCAGGAGCAAGACATCAGGACAAAGGCCATTAATAATAATAATAATAATAATAATAATAATAGAAGACCTGGCTCTGGCTCACGAATG
>NC_085848.1:205000-207500 GCF_035594765.1 Anolis carolinensis
AGACATCAGGACAAAGGCCATTAATAATAATAATAATAATAATAATAATAATAATAATAATAATAATAGAAGACCTGGCTCTGGCTCACGAATGGGACCCTGAAGAAGGAGACAGAAGGCCTGATCCTTGCAGCCCAGGAGCAAGACATCAGGACAAAGGCCATTAATAATAATAATAATAATAATAATAATAATAATAATAATAATAATAGAAGACCTGGCTCTGGCTCACGAATGGGACCCTGAAGAAGGAGACAGAAGGCCTGATCCTTGCAGCCCAGGAGCAAGACATCAGGACAAAGGCCATTAATAATAATAATAATAATAATAATAATAGAAGACCTGGCTCTGGCTCACGAATGGGACCCTGAAGAAGGAGGCAGATGGCCTGATCCTTGCAGCCCAGGAGCAAGACATCAGGACAAAGGCCATTAATAATAATAATAATAATAATAATAATAATAATAATAATAATAGAAGACCTGGCTGTGGCTCACGAATGGGACCCTGAAGGAGGAGACAGAAGGCCTGATCCTTGCAGCCCAGGAGCAATAATAATAATAATAATAATAATAATAATAATAATAATAATAATAATAATAGAAGACCTGGCTCTGGCTCACGAATGGGACCCTGAAGAAGGAGACAGAAGGCCTGATCCTTGCAGCCCAGGAGCAAGACATCAGGACAAAGGCCATTAATAATAATAATAATAATAATAATAATAATAATAATAATAATAATAGAAGACCTGGCTCTGGCTCACGAATGGGACCCTGAAGAAGGAGACAGAAGGCCTGATCCTTGCAGCCCAGGAGCAAGACATCAGGACAAAGGCCATTAATAATAATAATAATAATAATAATAATAATAATAATAATAGAAGACCTGGCTCTGGCTCACGAATGGGACCCTGAAGAAGGAGACAGAAGGCCTGATCCTTGCAGCCCAGGAGCAAGACATCAGGACAAAGGCCATTAATAATAATAATAATAATAATAATAATAATAATAATAATAATAATAGAAGATCTGGCTCTGGCTCACAAATGGGACCCTGAAGAAGGAGACAGAAGGCCTGATCCTTGCAGCCCAGGAGCAAGACATCAGGACAAAGGCCATTAATAATAATAATAATAATAATAATAATAATAATAATAATAATAATAGAAGACCTGGCTCTGGCTCACGAATGGGACCCTGAAGAAGGAGACAGAAGGCCTGATCCTTGCAGCCCAGGAGCAAGACATCAGGACAAAGGCAATTAATAATAATAATAATAATAATAATAATAATAATAATAATAATAGAAGACCTGGCTCTGGCTCACGAATGGGACCCTGAAGAAGGAGACAGAAGGCCTGATCCTTGCAGCCCAGGAGCAAGACATCAGGACAAAGGCCATTAATAATAATAATAATAATAATAATAATAATAATAATAATAGAAGACCTGGCTCTGGCTCACGAATGGGACCCTGAAGAAGGAGACAGAAGGCCTGATCCTTGCAGCCCAGGAGCAAGACATCAGGACAAAGGCCATTAATAATAATAATAATAATAATAATAATAGAAGACCTGGCTCTGGCTCACGAATGGGACCCTGAAGAAGGAGACAGAAGGCCTGATCCTTGCAGCCCAGGAGCAAGACATCAGGACAAAGGCCATTAATAATAATAATAATAATAATAATAATAGAAGACCTGGCTCTGGCTCACGAATGGGACCCTGAAGAAGGAGACAGAAGGCCTGATCCTTGCAGCCCAGGAGCAAGACATCAGGACAAAGGCCATTAATAATAATAATAATAATAATAATAATAGAAGACCTGGCTCTGGCTCACGAATGGGACCCTGAAGAAGGAGACAGAAGGCCTGATCCTTGCAGCCCAGGAGCAAGACATCAGGACAAAGGCCATTAATAATAATAATAATAATAATAATAATAATAATAATAATAGAAGACCTGGCTCTGGCTCACGAATGGGACCCTGAAGAAGGAGACAGAAGGCCTGATCCTTGCAGCCCAGGAGCAAGACATCAGGACAAAGGCCATTAATAATAATAATAATAATAATAATAATAATAATAATAATAATAGAAGACCTGGCTCTGGCTCACGAATGGGACCCTGAAGAAGGAGACAGAAGGCCCGATCCTTGCAGCCCAGGAGCAAGACATCAGGACAAAGGCCATTAATAATAATAATAATAATAATAATAATAATAATAATAGAAGACCTGGCTCTGGCTCACGAATGGGACCCTGAAGAAGGAGACAGAAGGCCTGATCCTTGCAGCCCAGGAGCAAGACATCAGGACAAAGGCCATTAATAATAATAATAATAATAATAATAATAGAAGACCTGGCTCTGGCTCACGAATGGGACCCTGAAGAAGGAGACAGAAGGCCCGATCCTTGCAGCCCAGGAGCAAGACATCAGAACAAAGGCCATTAATAATAATAATAATAATAATAATAATAATAATAATAGAAGACCTGG
>NC_085848.1:220000-318417 GCF_035594765.1 Anolis carolinensis
GCAGCCCAGGAGCAAGACATCAGGACAAAGGCCATTAATAATAATAATAATAATAATAATAATAATAATAATAATAATAGAAGACCTGGCTCTGGCTCACGAATGGGACCCTGAAGAAGGAGACAGAAGGCCTGATCCTTGCAGCACAGGAACAAGACATCAGGACAAAGGCAATTAATAATAATAATAATAATAATAATAATAATAATAATAATAGAAGACCGGGCTCTGGCTCACGAATGGGACCCTGAAGAAGGAGGCAGAAGGCCTGATCCTTGCAGCCCAGGAGCAAGACATCAGGACAAAGGCCATTAATAATAATAATAATAATAATAATAATAATAGAAGACCTGGCTCTGGCTCACGAATGGGACCCTGAAGAAGGAGGCAGAAGGCCTGATCCTTGCAGCCCAGGAGCAAGACATCAGGACAAAGGCCATTAATAATAATAATAATAATAATAATAATAATAATAATAATAATAGAAGACCTGGCTCTGGCTCACGAATGGGACCCTGAAGAAGGAGACAGAAGGCCTGATCCTTGCAGCCCAGGAGCAAGACATCAGAACAAAGGCAATTAAGGCCAAGATCGAAAAATCAGCTGATGACCCAAAATGCAGACTGTGCAAGGAAACCGACGAAACCATGGATCATCTCCTCAGCTGCTGTAAGAAAATCGCACAGACAGACTACAAACAGAGGCACAACTATGCGGCCCAAATGATCCATTGGAACTTATGCCTCAAGTATCACCTTCCAGCAGCAAAGAACTGGTGGGATCACAAACCTGCAAAAGTCTTGGAAAATGAACATGCAAAGATACTGTGGGACTTCCGAATCCAGATTGACAAAGTTCTGGAACACAACACACCAGACATCACAGTTGTGGAAAAGAACAAGGTTTGGATCATGGATGTCGCCATCCCAGGTGACAGTCGCATTGACGAAAAACAACAGGAAAAACTCAGCCGCTCTCAGGACCTCAAGACTGAACTTCAAAGACTCTGGCAGAAACCAGTGCAGGTGGTCCCGGTGGTGATGGGCACATTGGGTGCCGTACCAAAAGATCTCAGCCGGCATTTGGAAACAATAGACAGTGACAAAATTACGATCTGCCAACTGCAAAAGGCCACCCGACTGGGATCTGCACGCATCATCCGGAAATACATCACACAGTCCTAGACACTTGGGAAGTGTTCGACTTGTGATTTTGTGATATGAAATCCAGCATATCTAGCTTGTTTGCTGTGTCATACAATAAGATGATGATGATGAGTATGAGTATGATGATGATGATTATTATTATTATTATTTTGTGATATGAAATCCAGCATGTCTACCTTTTTTGCTTTGTCATACAATAAAATTATTATTATTATTATTATTATTATTATTATTATTATTATTATTATTATTATTTTGTGATATGAAATCCAGCATGTCTACCTTGTTTGCTGTGTCATACAATGTCTTTGTGTCAATAATAATAAGGCAATAATTTTTCTTACTTGATTTAAATATTTTTGCTACTGTCTTTT
Source organism: Anolis carolinensis (assembly GCF_035594765.1). Lineage (NCBI taxonomy): Eukaryota > Metazoa > Chordata > Lepidosauria > Squamata > Anolidae > Anolis > Anolis carolinensis. Next base: position 221,541 of record NC_085848.1, read on the forward strand.
TTTTCATTTCTTCCTTTCACTTTCCTTCCATTTTGTTTTTTAAGAAATATTCCATTTGAAGTGAAACAGGAACTTTTATTAATATAATAATAGTAATAATAGTATAATTCCTAATAATTGCAATAATAAGAAGACTGGCCCTCTTTGCACTATATAACTGTGAGAAGGAGAAAAAAGAAATATATGATTTTTTAAAAAAATCATCATACAGTGTTCCCTCACTTGTCGCGGGGGTTGCGTTCCAGGACCACCCGCAATAAGTGAAAATCCACGAAGCAGGGATATGCTATATTTATTCTCTGTGTGGAGGAGAGCAAACCACGGAACACTTACTACAAGGCAGTCTGTACTTTATTTTAGCAGTTGCAATATTCAGTCCGCCGGCAGAGAAGAAGAAGGGAAGCTAAACCACCCTTTTTTATTTCCAACCCTTCCCTACTCCCCCCCTTTATTTCTCCCCCCCCCCTTCCAAAACCCTTTGCACACCACAAAAACCCGCAAAACAGCAAAAATGCTGCGATTAATGTGTACGTTAATATTAATTGAAAACCCGCAAAACAGTGAGGGAGCGAAATGTGAATTGTGAAGTACTGAGGAACACTGTATATTGTTAATTTTGGGGTTTTGGGAATATTTACTTTTCTATTGGAAGCTTTTCTAGCAGCATCAGCATTGAAGATACCAGAGTAAGACTTCCAAAGAAGGAAAGACCAAAAAAATCAGTCATCAGAAGGTCATCTAGTCTCTCACCCTCAAGTAACCTGCAAAGCCCATAGAGGGCTTCCAATCAACTGACTTTAAGGAACACCAAAGCCTACAAAGATTATTGAAGGGCCACTAACCAAACATTAAATAACCTCAAAGCCCATAGAAAGCAAGGAAAGCCCATTCATCTGACATTTAAGTAACTCCACAGCCTATAGAGAAATGCCTCCCCTTGAATTCTTGGTACTCATGCTGGTTTTATTGATAGATGGATGGATGGATTGGGGGAGGAGCTGAGGGCTAGGGCTTCCACTCGATGACCTTGATAGCAATGTCAGCAGCCTTGCGTACAGCAGGGCTGGGATCCTGGCTGCGCTCCTGCAGCAGAGGGATGTGGGGCAGGAGGGTGCGGCGCCCCTCAGGGGCCTCAGCCAAGACAGTCAGAGCCTTCAGGGCATAGAGGCGCACCTTGCTCTCCTGGTCTTCCGTTAGTGGCAGCAGCGCCAGCAGAGCCCCCGCATCCAAGGCACCATACTTTCCTGCAGGGAACAGGGCGAGGGAGAGAGATTGTGCCAAAATTATGCCCCAGGAAACATAGTACCAGAGTCTTGGGTACATAATATGACAAAATTGGGTTTTGGGAGACATGGTATAGCAATAGGGGTCTGGGAGACATGTTATGGAGACATACTACAGCAGTAATAGGCACAGAACGGCAAAAATCAGGATCCAGGGGACATAATACAACCAGAATTTGGGTCTAGCAGATATAGTATTGCAGTCCAGAAGACACAGCATGACAAAAAAAATATATTATTTATTTATTTATTTATTTATTTAATTTATATACTGCTCTTCTCCCCCAGGGGGACCCAGGGTTTTGGGAGACACAGTAAAGCCAAAACTGTAGTACGAAACATCATATGGCATGCATCAGGATCTAGGAGACGTAGTATGGCAATAATTGTATGACAAAAAGTTGAGTCAGAAAGGCAGTATGCCCAAAGGGGGTGGGTTGGGAGACATAGCTAAAATTGTGGTCTGGAAATCATAGTATTAAGTCTGGAAGACAAAGCAGGAGAAAAAATTGGAATCTGGCAGACAACGTATAGCAAGCATCAGACTCTAGGAGATATAGTCCAATTTTAAAAAATTGTGGTTCAAGACACATAATATTGAAGTCAAGAAGTCAGGAAGACTTAGTGCAGTCAAAATTGTGGTCCAGGAAACATAATACAGCAAACATCAGAGTCCAGGAGACATAATATGCCTTCAGATATACTTACATATACAGTGGAGTCTCACTTATCTAACATAAACGGACCGGCAGAATGTTGGATAAGCAAATATGTTGGATAACAAGGAGGGATTAAGGAAAAGCCTATTAAATGTCAAATTATGTTATGATTTTACAAATTAAGCACCAAATCATCGTGTTTTACAACAAGCCTGCCACTTGTTTGGGAGCGTGGCTGCACTTGTGTTGTTGTTGGGCGTGTTGGCCCGCTGCACGTTGCTGCCTGGAGAAATAGCTGTGGCTCCGGGCGGGAGGCAGACTGCGTTGGATAATACAGAACGTTGGATGAGTGGAGGTTGGATAAGCGAGACTTTACTGTATATATGGAGCAGCCCTTGGGGGCATTTTGAGAAAATAGACCAAAACCCATATTTAGTATTGTTATTAATAGAATTCTGATTGGCTTCTTCTCAAATTTACAAAACTATATATTAATTATGTATCTGTATATCTATTTCCCTATTTGGATTAGAAATGCTTTACCAGGCGTAGTGATGGCTGCGAACATCAGTGTCCCAGCAGCGTTGGCACGGACTTCAGGGTCTTCATCCTCTAGAAGCAAAACCAGATCCGGGAAGACATTTTCCTCCAAGACAGTGTTCTTCCCTTGCAAAGGGACGCTGTGAAAAAAAAATAGATTAATGCATTAATGATTGGGGATAATGCATAAGGGAAAGGCAGCACAAGACAGGTACAGAAGTGGCACAGGAAGATCTGGCTACTTCAAAGGAATTCAGATGACAGATTAAGAGAATTGAAGCATCAAACAAATATTGAGGCATATGTTATTGTTGTTGTTGCTGTTATTCTTGTGCTTGTTATATCTGGCTACTCCAATTTGATTTTAAAATTTATTTTGTGTCAAAAGCATTGCATAAGTATAAAACTAATAAAATAAAGGGAGTACAAGCAATTAAATAATTTTAAACCTAAAATGGGCAACAGCAACTGCATTGTCTGTTGCTTTAAACAGTTAATCTATGCACTCCAAATTGATTCAGATAGTGAAGAACTCGATGAAGCCTTCTGTCAACAGTTGACCCAACAGGCACAAAGAAGAGATATAGTAGTCATGGGCAATTTCAACTATCCCTGGATATCTGCTGGAAAACAAACTCGGTCAAGAGTAGAAAGTCCAACAAATTCCTCATTTGCCTTGCAGACAATTTTATGGTCCAGAAGGTAGAAGAGGCAACAAGGGGATCTCATCCTAACAAACGCGGAGGACCAAATCAATGCAGGTGAAGTGGTCGGATCCTTAGGGGCAAATGACCATGTGCTCCTGCAGTTTGCGATACAAAGGAAGGCCAAAACTAAGATAAGTCAAACTCGCATTCTGGACTTCAGGAGAGCTGACTTCCAAAAAAGGAAGGAAAGACAGAGCGGCATTCCATGGAGGCCAGTACTAAAAGACAAGGGAGTTATGGGTGGATGGGAGTTTGTCAAGAGTGAAATACTCAAGGCCCAATTGCAAACAGTGCCAACAAAGAGTAAAAATAAGGCAAGTGCAAAAAAGCCAGAATGGATGTCCGAGGAACGTCTAAAAGGGGTCAGACTCAAAAGAGACACTTCCAGTCAGTTTCCGCAGGATGTTGTTGCGTGCGGCTACTTTGTGCCTGGTGTTCACGCAGAGTTTCCTATATGTTAGTGTTCGGTCTAAGGTGACACCAAGGTATTTAGGATGGAAACAGTGTCCGAGCTCTTGGCCTTCCCAAGTAACTTTCAGTTTCCTGTTGGCTTCGCGGTTACGTAGGTGGAAAGTGCACACTTGTGTCTTGGCAGGGTTAGGCTTCAGGTGGTTCTCTTTGTAGTAGCTGGAGAGGTCTTTCAAGGCATTGGTGAGTTGGCTTTCAACTGTTTCAAAATCTTTCGCTTGTGTTGTGAGGCCAAGGTCATCAGCATATATAAAGCTCTTTGTGAGTGGTGGTTGTGGCTGATTGTTCGTGAAGATGTTAAACAAGGTCGGGGCAAGAACGCTGCCTTGGGGTAAACCATTCTTTTGCCTCCTCCATCTGCTTTTCTGGCCCTGAAACTCCACATAGAAGCTGCGGTTTTCTAAGAGGGTCTAGACAGTTTTTGTAAAGTCAAAGTCCCGGGTAATATGGTAGAGTTTATGCAGCATTTTTCTATGTTGCACCGTGTCATAGGCTGCCGTAAGGCCCACAAAGACTGTTCCCGTGATGCAGCCTTTCTCATGGCCTTCCTCAATATGCTCAGTCAGATGGAGAATTTGACCTGTGTAGTTTTTCCCTGTAGTAAACCTGCTTGTTGTGCAATAAGCTTGGGTTCTATGGCAGGTCCTAATCGATTTAATAGCATCCTCTCATATATACTTTATGTAGATGACAGAAGAGGGAGATTGGTCGGTAGTTCCTGGCACTAGAGGCGCCTTTAGCAGGTTTTAAAATGGCAATGATCTAAGATTCCCCTTGGTAGGAAGCAGTCATTGAAGTTTGTACATTGAGTATCCCTTATCCATATATACATGTGTGCAATGCTTCTTAAGGCCCATTCAACCTCACTCCTCAGGATGTCTGGCTCTAGTTCACTCACCACACCATCAAAACTATCCTCGATATTATTATCCTTCCTTCTGTACATTCTCGCCACCTTCTCTTGAGGAAGGAAAGAGCAAAAAGTTTTCCTTGGTGCTGGAGGGACACCACTCTGGAAAAGATTTTGCCCCTCTTCCACCAGAAAGGGTTAGGGATGGAAGAAAAGACCAATAATGGAAGAGCTTTGTGCAATGCAAACCTACAGATTGCAGTTTTCCCTTCTCCTTTCTTCTCTTTCCCGTCCCACACCTGTTTGGGTCCCTGCGAATATTGCCGTGTTATTAGCAATGCTTCTTAAGGCCTTCTCAACCTCACTCCTCAGGATGTCTGGCTCTAGTTCACTCACCACACTGTCAAAGCCATCCTCGATATTATTATCCTTCCTTCTGTACATTCTCACCACCTTTTCTTGATCTCTTCAGCTTCTGTTAGGTAGCTGAATACATATAGGTGAATAATAATAATAATAATAATAATAATAATAATAATAATAATAAGCAGAGGCAAGACAGACTTCAAGCAGAGGCATAACACCGTTGCTCAGAGGATTCATGAAAACTTGTTCCACAAATACATCTGCCTGTGACCAAGAACTGGTGGGATCACAAGCCGAAAAAGTTACAGAGAATGAGCATGTCAAGCTACTCTGGGACTTCAGAATTCAGACAGAGTGAGTTTTGGAGCACAAGACTCCTGAACTCACAATCGTGTTAAAAGACAAAGTATGAATTGTTGATGTTGCAATCCCAGGTGACAGCACAATTGAGGAGAAACAACTGGAAAAGCTGGCACAATATGAAGATTTAAAGATTGTATTGCAAAGACTGGCACAAGCCAATCAAGGGGTCCCAGTGGTGATGGGCACACTGGGTGCAGGGCCTAAAGACCTTGGCCTGCACTTGAACACAATTGGTACAGACAAAATTACCATCTGGCAGCAGCAGAAGGCCACCTTACTGGGATCTGCACGCATTATTTGCCAATACATCACAGAGTCCTAGACACTTGGGAAGGGTCCAACCTGGGATCACAAACCTGCAAAAGTCTTGGAGAATGAACAGGCAAAGATACTGTGGGACTTCTGAATCCAGACTGACAAAGTTCTGGAACACAACACACCAGACATCACAGTTGTGGAAAAGAAAGAGGTTTGGATCATTGATGTCGCCATCCCAGGTGACAGTCGCATTGACGAAAAACAACAGGAAAAACTCAGCCGCTCTCAGGACCTCAAGATTGAACTTCAAAGACTCAGGCAGAAACCAGTGCAGGTGGTCCCGGTGGTGATGGGCACACTGGGTGCCGTGCCAAAAGATCTCAGCCGGCATTTGGAAACAATAGACATTGACAAAATCACGATCTGCCAACTGCAAAAGGCCACCCTGCTGGGATCTGCAGCATCATCAGAAAATACATCACACAGTCCTAGACACTTGGGAAGTGTCCGACTTGTGATTTTGTGATATGAAATCCAGCATATCTAGCTTGTTTGCTGTGTCATACAATAATAATAATAATAATAATAATAATAATAATAATAATAATAATACAAGTAATCTGAAAAATATGAAAGAGAAGAAACTGAAGAATGACAAAATCAAGCAATACCTGATCCGAAAGTACTGGCTGAACACCAGAAAAATTGAAGAAGCTTTGGAAATTGTGAAAGAACAAATTACAGCAACAGCCAGAAAAATTGAAAGGTATGAAGCCAGAATCATCCAGTACAGACAAAATCAACTGTTTCAATCAGACCAAAGACGGTTCTACCAGAATCTGAACCAAACAACAGACACAGTAACCATAAAACCAGAGAAAACTGCAACAACAAAGTTCTGGAAAGAGCTTTGGGAAAATAATAAGAACTACAACAAAAACGCTGGGTGGATAAAGGAGTTTGAAGGAAAATTCTCACAGAACAAAATGGAACTGATGGAAATAACAACTGAAATGATCAGCAAACGAGTGCAAAAAGTCAAGAACTGGACATCGCCTGGTAGTGATCAACTTCATGGATTTTGGCTCAAACATCTGATTAGTTTACATGGAAAAATGGCCCAACAATTCAATGAGATGCTGCAGAAAGGAAGTATCAGTGAATGGCTAACAACTGGAAGAACATACCTGATACAAAAGGATCCAGCAAAAGGAGCAGCACCAGGAAACTACAGGCCAATAACGTGTCTGCCCACTATGTTTAAACTACTGACTGGCATCATAGCTGACAGAATTCAAGACTATCTTGAAGAAAAAACATCTTGCCAGATGAACAGAAAGGCAACAAACGGAAAAGCAGGGGCACAAAAGACCAGTTATTGATTGACAAAATGATTCTGGAGAACTGTAAGAGCCGAAAAGCTAATCTTCACATGACGTGGATTGACTACAAAAAGGCCTTTGACTCACTCCCACACAGCTGGATCATCAAGTGCCTGGACGCCATCGGGATTTGTAAAACAGTTGGCACCTTCATTGAAAACATGATGGAGCACTGGAAAACTGAACTGTTTGTTGGAAATGAAAGCTATGGACTTGTCAACATCAGGAGAGGAATTTTCCAGGGAGACTCATTGTCCCCTCTGCTTTTCATTATTGCCATGATCCCTCTGTCAACAATCTTACAAAAAACAAACCTCGGCTATCAAACATCTAAGAATTCTCACAAAATTTCACATTTGATGTACATGGATGACCTGAAGCCATATGGGAAAATGGAAACTGAAATCCAGTCTCTGACCAACACTGTCCGAATTTTTAGCACTGATATCAACATGGAGTTTGGTTTGGACAAATGTTTGACAGTGGCATTGAAGAAGGGAAAAATCATTGAAAGTGAGGGCATCAATATGCCCAATGGCCAAACAATAAAGTGTCACCAGCCAGAGGCCTATAAATATCTGGGCATACTACAGCTGGACAACATCAAGCATGAACATGTGGAGACTGTGGTCAGCAAAGAATACACACAAAGGGTCAGAAAAATTCTCAAAAGCAAGCTCAATGGAGGCAACACCATCAAGGCCATAAACACCTGGGCCACACCTGTCATAAGATATACTGCTGGCATTATAAACTGGACACAGGTGGAACTGGACAATTTGGACAGAAAAACAAGAAAACTCATGACCATTCATCATTCACTGCACCCTCGCAGTGATGTTGACCGGCTATATCTGCCTAGAAGATCAGGGGGCAGAGGACTCTTACAAGTAAAGCAAGCAGTCAAAGAAGAAGAACATGCCCTGGCAGAATATGTCAAGCAAAGTGAAGAACCTGCTTTGATTGAAGTCAAAAATCAGAAACTCCTCAAAACACAGCAGACAAAAAAACAGTACAAGAAAACTGCACTACAAACTAGAGCTGACAGCTGGCACAACAAAACACTGCATGGAAAGTTCCTTGACAAAATTGAAGGAAAAGCTGATAAAGAGAAGACCTGGCTCTGGCTCACGAATGGGACCCTGAAGAAGGAGACAGAAGGCCTGATCCTTGCAGCCCAGGAGCAAGACATCAGAACAAATGCAATCAAGGCCAAGATCGAAAAATCAGCTGATGACCCAAAGTGCAGACTGTGCAAGGAAACCGATGACACCATGGATCATATCCTCAGCTGCTGTAAGAAAATTGCACAGACAGACTACAAACAGAGGCACAACTATGTGGCCCAAATGATTCATTGGAACCTATGCCTCAAGTATCACCTCCCTGCAGTTAACAACTGGTGGGATCACAAACCTGCAAAGGTTGTGGAAAATGAACACGCAAAGATACTGTGGGACTTCCGAATCCAGACTGACAAAGTTCTGGAACACAACACACCAGACATCACAGTTGTGGAAAAGAACAAGGTTTGGATCATTGATGTTGCCATCCCAGGTGACAGTCGCATTGACGAAAAACAACAGGAAAAACTCAGCCGCTCTCAGGACCTCAAGATTGAACTGCAAAGACTCTGGCAGAAACCAGTGCAGGTGGTCCCGGTGGTGATGGGCACACTGGGTGCCGTGCCAAAAGATCTCAGCCGGCATTTGGAAACAATAGACATTGACAAAATCACCATCTGCCAACTGCAAAAGGCCACCCTGCTGGGATCTGCGCGCATCATCCAAAAATACATCACACAGTCCTAGACACTTGGGAAGTGTTCGACTTGTGATTTTGTGATACGAAATCCAGCATATCTAGCTTGTTTGCTGTGTCATACAACGTCGTTGTGTCAATAATAATAATGGGAAGTGTCCGACATGTGATCCAAAACAACAGCCAGCAGAGTGGACTCATCTTGTTTTGTTTATAATAATAATAATAATAATAATAATAATAATAATAATAATACATGTACTACTACTCCAAATGGATTTAAATAATGGAATAGGGGAAACAAAGCATTTTATAGGGACAGGGGAAGAATAATAATAATCCTAATAGCTCTTCTCCCCCTCCTTGCTAACCTGATGGCCATGAGGGCCTGTGTGGCGCGGCTGCGTATGCGCAGGTCAGGGTGGGCGAGCTTCTCCTTGAAGACGCGGACGGCGCCCGAGGCCAGCGCCTCGAAGGCCTCTGTGCGCAGGCAGCCCCACAGCGTGTCCAGGATCAGCACCTGGATCTCCTCCGGCTCCGAGCGCAGCTTCAGGACCAGCGAGGGCACCAGGCCGCTCTCCACCACGCACACCGCCCCTGCCGGGAGGAGGGAGGGAGGGAGGGAGGCAGGCACGCCGTCAGGGACCCCCCGGGCCTCGCTGACGCCCCACCCCACCCCACCCGGACCCCATCCCGGACCCTGCTTGGCATCTGCCCGCATTTAGCCCATGCGCTCCTCCTTGGGAGAGGAGGGCTTCAGCGGACCACGGATTTCAGAGGGAAATCCTATTCTAGCCATGGTTCGACTCCCATCCAATTCCAAACCAACGCTGAGACTGCTTAGCAATGTATTCATAATCTATTTAGTTCTTGTGTTCATTAATGCCTCGTCAACCTATTAATTGTATAGGTTTTGCCCAAGCCTGTAGCCAAGGGGAGATTAGGGGTTGGACCCCCCCCCCCCCTCAAATTTTATGATTATAAAAAACCTGGTTTACTTATGAATTTTAACTGGTTAGCCTAAATCTCCATGCTAAGTCTATGAGAAGGAATAATTATGAGTCCCCCCAGAACTACAAGCACTATCTCAACCAAACATGACAATTTATTCACTGTCATTATCTACCTTTCCACCAATTTACATTATAATAGTTGGAATACCTGATATAGTGGAAGCTACCAAGTTGGCCCACCCCCAATGGGCAAGCAAAGCCTAAGGCATAGGGGGGAATTTGAAAGCCCCCCTCCCGTCCTCCCCCCATGAAGACAACCAGACTTGGTGGGGGTGGTTGACAGGCAGAGCTGCGGTCTATGTAAGGCTGATTTGCCCCCCCTCCCCCCCGCCCCATAGCCCTCTTTGTTGCAGCTTGAGGTAGGATGCAGATTCCTAATGGGGGATTAGACCTTTCCCTCCTCAATCCTTCCCCTCCCCATTTCCAGAGGATAATAGGGTTCCCATTGCTATGTATTTGCCCAAGGGATTCATCCTACAGTGTGGGCAGCTTCAACCCAGCAAACGATGCTAAATGTCTATCAAAGCAAATGAACGTTTTTGAGAACCATTGCAGTAGCTGGTACTGCTGAAGACCCCAGAATATGCACACCTGAATTATAGGTGAAAACTAGCTGTGCCCGGCAACATTTAGCTGTGGCGAAGTCTGGTGGTATGGGAAATAAAGTATTGAAGAATTGGTGGTAGTTAAGGTCAAGGGTCAAGGTATCCCCTGACGTTAAGTCCAGTCGTGACGGACTCTGGGGGTTGGTGCTCATCTCCATTTCTAACCTGAAGAGCCGGCGTTATCCATAGACTCCTCCAAGCCTGGCTGCTTCCCTGTCTGAGGGGGGGATCCTTTGTTGGGAGGTGTTAGCTGGCCCTGATTGTTTCCTGGATGGAATAGCTGTGTTTTCAGAGTGTTGCTCTTTATTTACTGTCCTGCGATGATAAAGTGGTGAGCACGGAATGGCCTTGCAGCTTCAAAGCCTGGCTGCTTCCCTGTCTGATGGGGGGGGGATCCTTTGTTGGGAGGTGTTAGCTAGCCCTGGTTGTTTCCTGGATGGAATAGCTGTGTTTTCAGAGTGTTGCTCTTTATTTACTGTCCTGAGATGATAAAGTGGTGAGCACGGAATGGCCTTGCAGCTTCAAAGCCTGGCTGCTTCCCTGTCTGATGGGGGGGATCCTTTGTTGGGAGGTGTTAGCTGGCCCTGATTGTTTCCTGGATGGAATAGCTGTGTTTTCAGAGTGTTGCTCTTTATTTACTGTCCTGAGATGATAAAGTGGTGAGCACGGAATGGCCTTGCAGCTTCAAAGCCTGGCTGCTTCCCTGTCTGAGGGGGGGGATCCTTTGTTGGGAGGTGTTAGCTAGCCCTGGTTGTTTCCTGGATGGAATAGCTGTGTTTTCAGAGTGTTGCTCTTTATTTACTGTCCTGAGATGATAAAGTGGTGAGCACGGAATGGCCTTGCAGCTTCAAAGCCTGGCTGCTTCCCTGTCTGATGGGGGGGGATCCTTTGTTGGGAGGTGTTAGCTGGCCCTGATTGTTTCCTGGATGGAATAGCTGTGTTTTCAGAGTGTTGCTCTTTATGTACTGTCCTGCGATGATAAAGTGGTGAGCACGGAATGGCCTTGCAGCTTCAAAGCCTGGCTGCTTCCCTGTCTGATGGGCGGGGGATCCTTTGTTGGGAGGTGTTAGCTGGCCCTGATTGTTTCCTGGATGGAATAGCTGTGTTTTCAGAGTGTTGCTCTTTATGTACTGTCCTGCGATGATAAAGTGGTGAGCACGGAATGGCCTTGCAGCTTCAAAGCCTGGCTGCTTCCCTGTCTGATGGGGGGGATCCTTTGTTGGGAGGTGTTAGCTGGCCCTGATTGTTTCCTGGATGGAATAGCTGTGTTTTCAGAGTGTTGCTCTTTATGTACTGTCCTGCGATGATAAAGTGGTGAGCACGGAATGGCCTTGCAGCTTCAAAGCCTGGCTGCTTCCCTGTCTGATGGGGGGGATCCTTTGTTGGGAGGTGTTAGCTGGCCCTGATTGTTTCCTGGATGGAATAGCTGTGTTTTCAGAGTGTTGCTCTTTATGTACTGTCCTGCGATGATAAAGTGGTGAGCACGGAATGGCCTTGCAGCTTCAAAGCCTGGCTGCTTCCCTGTCTGATGGGCGGGGGATCCTTTGTTGGGAGGTGTTAGCTGGCCCTGATTGTTTCCTGGATGGAATAGCTGTGTTTTCAGTGTGTTGCTCTTTATGTACTGTCCTGAGATGAGAGAGTGATGAGCACGGAATGGCCTTGCAGCTTCAAAGCCTGGCTGCTTCCCTGTCTGATGGGGGGGGATCCTTTGTTGGGAGGTGTTAGCTGGCCCTGGTTGTTTCCTGGATGGAATAGCTGTGTTTTCAGAGTGTTGCTCTTTATGTACTGTCCTGCGATGATAAAGTGGTGAGCATGGAATGGCCTTGCAGCTTCAAAGCCTGGCTGCTTCCCTGTCTGATGGGGGGGATCCTTTGTTGGGAGGTGTTAGCTGGCCCTGATTGTTTCCTGGATGGAATAGCTGTGTTTTCAGAGTGTTGCACTTTATTTACTGTCCTGCGATGATAAAGTGGTGAGCATGGAATGGCCTTGCAGCTTCAAAGCCTGGCTGCTTCCCTGTCTGAGGGGGGGATCCTTTGTTGGGAGGTGTTAGCTGGCCCTGACTGTTTCCTGGATGGAATAGCTGTGTTTTCAGAGTGTTGCTCTTTATTTACTGTCCTGAGATTAGAGAGTGATGAGCATGGAATGGCCTTGCAGCTTCCAAGCCTGATGGTTTCCCCTCTGAGGGAGGGGGGGATCCTTTGTTGGGAGGTGTTAGCTGGCCCTGACTGTTTCCTGGATGGAATAGCTGTGTTTTCAGAGTGTTGCTCTGAATGAGAGAGTGATGAGCACGGAATGGCCTTGCAGCTTCCAAGCCTGATGGTTTCCCCTCTGAGGGAGGGGGGGATCCTTTGTTGGGAGGTGTTAGCTGGCCCTGACTGTTTCCTGGATGGAATAGCTGTGTTTTCAGAGTGTTGCTCTGAATGAGAGAGTGATGAGCACGGAATGGCCTTGCAGCTTCCAAGCCTGATGGTTTCCCCTCTGAGGGAGGGGGGGATCCTTTGTTGGGAGGTGTTAGCTGGCCCTGACTGTTTCCTGGATGGAATAGCTGTGTTTTCAGAGTGTTGCTCTTTATTTACTGTCCTGAGATGAGAGAGTGATGAGCATGGAATGGCCTTGCAGCTTCCAAGCCTGATGGTTTCCCCTCTGAGGGAGGGGGGATCCTTTGTTGGGAGGTGTTAGCTGGCCCTGATTGTTTCCTGGATGGAATAGCTGTGTTTTCAGAGTGTTGCACTTTATTTACTGTCCTGCGATGATAAAGTGGTGAGCACGGAATGGCCTTGCAGCTTCAAAGCCTGGCTGCTTCCCTGTCTGATGGGGGGGGATCCTTTGTTGGGAGGTGTTAGCTAGCCCTGGTTGTTTCCTGGATGGAATAGCTGTGTTTTCAGAGTGTTGCACTTTATTTACTGTCCTGAGATGAGAGAGTGATGAGCACGGAATGGCCTTGCAGCTTCAAAGCCTGGCTGCTTCCCTGTCTGAGGGGGGGGATCCTTTGTTGGGAGGTGTTAGCTGGCCCTGGTTGTTTCCTGGATGGAATAGCTGTGTTTTCAGAGTGTTGCTCTTTATTTACTGTCCTGAGATGATAAAGTGGTGAGCACGGAATGGCCTTGCAGCTTCAAAGCCTGGCTGCTTCCCTGTCTGATGGGGGGGGATCCTTTGTTGGGAGGTGTTAGCTAGCCCTGGTTGTTTCCTGGATGGAATAGCTGTGTTTTCAGAGTGTTGCACTTTATTTACTGTCCTGAGATGAGAGAGTGATGAGCACGGAATGGCCTTGCAGCTTCAAAGCCTGGCTGCTTCCCTGTCTGATGGGGGGGGATCCTTTGTTGGGAGGTGTTAGCTGGCCCTGGTTGTTTCCTGGATGGAATAGCTGTGTTTTCAGAGTGTTGCTCTTTATTTACTGTCCTGAGATGATAAAGTGGTGAGCACGGAATGGCCTTGCAGCTTCAAAGCCTGGCTGCTTCCCTGTCTGATGGGGGGGGGGATCCTTTGTTGGGAGGTGTTAGCTGGCCCTGGTTGTTTCCTGGATGGAATAGCTGTGTTTTCAGAGTGTTGCTCTTTATTTACTGTCCTGAGATGATAAAGTGGTGAGCACGGAATGGCCTTGCAGCTTCAAAGCCTGGCTGCTTCCCTGTCTGATGGGGGGGGATCCTTTGTTGGGAGGTGTTAGCTAGCCCTGCTTGTTTCCTGGATGGAGAGTGTTGCACTTTATTTACTGTCCTGAGATGAGAGAGTGATGAGCACGGAATGGCCTTGCAGCTTCAAAGCCTGGCTGCTTCCCTGTCTGATGGGGGGGGATCCTTTGTTGGGAGGTGTTAGCTGGCCCTGATTGTTTCCTGGATGGAATAGCTGTGTTTTCAGAGTGTTGCTCTTTATTTACTGTCCTGAGATGATAAAGTGGTGAGCACGGAATGGCCTTGCAGCTTCAAAGCCTGGCTGCTTCCCTGTCTGATGGGGGGGGATCCTTTGTTGGGAGGTGTTAGCTAGCCCTGGTTGTTTCCTGGATGGAATAGCTGTGTTTTCAGAGTGTTGCTCTTTATTTACTGTCCTGAGATGAGAGAGTGATGAGCACGGAATGGCCTTGCAGCTTCAAAGCCTGGCTGCTTCCCTGTCTGATGGGGGGGGATCCTTTGTTGGGAGGTGTTAGCTGGCCCTGATTGTTTCCTGGATGGAATAGCTGTGTTTTCAGAGTGTTGCTCTTTATTTACTGTCCTGAGATGATAAAGTGGTGAGCACGGAATGGCCTTGCAGCTTCAAAGCCTGGCTGCTTCCCTGTCTGATGGGGGGGGATCCTTTGTTGGGAGGTGTTAGCTAGCCCTGGTTGTTTCCTGGATGGAATAGCTGTGTTTTCAGAGTGTTGCTCTTTATTTACTGTCCTGAGATGAGAGAGTGATGAGCACGGAATGGCCTTGCAGCTTCAAAGCCTGGCTGCTTCCCTGTCTGAGGGGGGGGATCCTTTGTTGGGAGGTGTTAGCTAGCCCTGGTTGTTTCCTGGATGGAATAGCTGTGTTTTCAGAGTGTTGCTCTTTATTTACTGTCCTGAGATGATAAAGTGGTGAGCACGGAATGGCCTTGCAGCTTCAAAGCCTGGCTGCTTCCCTGTCTGATGGGGGGGGATCCTTTGTTGGGAGGTGTTAGCTGGCCCTGATTGTTTCCTGGATGGAATAGCTGTGTTTTCAGAGTGTTGCTCTTTATTTACTGTCCTGAGATGATAAAGTGGTGAGCACGGAATGGCCTTGCAGCTTCAAAGCCTGGCTGCTTCCCTGTCTGATGGGGGGGGATCCTTTGTTGGGAGGTGTTAGCTAGCCCTGGTTGTTTCCTGGATGGAATAGCTGTGTTTTCAGAGTGTTGCACTTTATTTACTGTCCTGAGATGAGAGAGTGATGAGCACGGAATGGCCTTGCAGCTTCAAAGCCTGGCTGCTTCCCTGTCTGAGGGGGGCGGAGGGATCCTTTGTTGAGCAGCCAGGCCTTGCAGTTGTGAGGCGAGGAAAGGAAATGGGCTGTAACATGTTTGGTGAGTGCGGTGGCAGGGAGGGGGGGAGTTTAAAGGGGATCTACCGTGGGGTTTGAGTAGTTTTTTCATTGGGTAGGTCCCTGAGGGGCGGCATTCTGAACCCACCTTGCTCCTCCCGAGAAGCATTAGGTTGTGGGGTGGTGGGGAGGAGAGGGACGATGTCTGAGGGGGGAAAAGGAGTGCGCGTGGTAGCGGCCGGTGGAGGGAGGGATGTGGATTGTTGTGTGTGCACGCGGGCTGGCCTCTTGGGCATGCGCAGATCCCGGTATTTGGGGGTTTTTTGGCCCCATGGAGGTTAGGGATGTGTAGTTTGTTTCTAAGAACATAGAGACGTGGATGAGGGGTTGTGTTGTCAATTTTCTAGGTTGGGGGGCCTTTAGTTTTGTTGTTTGCTCGGTGGAGCAATGCCATTCTCCTTTTATATATATAGACTAGCTGTGCCCGGCCACGCGTTGCTTTGGCTGATGGGAATAATTTGTTGATCAGGTGGAATAGCAGTGAATAGCCTTGCAGCCTTAAAGTCTGGGTGTTTTCTCCTTACGTGAATCCTTGTTTGGTGAGCTGGAATACAATGGAATAGGTTTGCTGCTTGGAAGGCTGGGTACTTGCGTTTTGGGGAAATGGTTTTTTAGCCAATTTGAATGGCACTGAATAGCCTCGCTGTTTCAAAGACTGACTGCTTTCTACATAGGGGCATCTTTTCTTGGGCAGGTTGAATGAGATGGAGTAGCCTCATGGCTTGAAACCCTGAGGGTGTACTATGAAGGGGAAATCTTGCTTGGTTAGGTTGAACAGCACTGAATAGCCTTGCTGTTTGGAAGCCTGGTTGCTTCCTGGCTGGGGGAATTGTTTGTTGGGAGGTGTTAGCTGGCCCTGTTGGTTTCCTGTCTGGAATTAAGGCAGGAATGAAGGGGTAGGAGGAAATGGCCATATAAGGAGGTACGAGCAGGCCAGGAACACAGCCGATGGGTTATCACATGGTTTCCCTGAAATCATGTGTTTTGAGAGAAACGAAAGTAATGAAATGTAATACTGCACCACAAATATGCACCAATGGTTTGATATGTGGGCGGTCGTAAACTGAACCCACTGAATTGTATAAATAGACACTCGACCCTGTCTGCGGGGTTCTCCCTTTTCAGCATCTAGTTGTGCGTGGGATGAACCTCTGCAGCTGCAGGAAACTTTTAGTTAACTGCTTTCTTTGGAAAAAACCTCCAGTTGTCTGTCTCCTACTTCCACTGCGTCCGCACAGACACACAAGCCGAGAAGAGGGGAAGTCTGGCTTCCGCTACATTTTTGGTGACCCCGACGTGATTCCACAATAAGACGGGCCAGGAGATCGGAGACGGATCCCGTTGGCGGGACGGTCCCAACTCGGCGGTGGGGGCCAGAGGCAACTACCGTGAGACGAGAAGGGGCCCCTGAATATTGTAAGACCGGCTGCGGTACTTGCCTCTGATGCCAACGCCGGCCGACGGTGGGAGCCGCAACGACAGCGAGGTTCCAAAGGAACCAGGCAGGGAAAAGGATCCAGGGAAAAGTCCAGGGGCGAAGGTTGGTCCGACGTCTACAGCAATCTGGCAAGTATAGTGGTTAAAATGAGACACTAAGGGAACAGCGCCGGGGGGGACACAAAGGTTCCCAGGGAGGTATAAAGGGGTTCTGTCTTGTTATTCCTGACACACACCGTTGAGTGTCCAGGTGCCCAGTCCAAGGCAGTCCCCTCTATTAGGCAGGATGGGAGGCAGTGGGTTCAAATCCACCACCCCATTACAGTGTATGTTAGACAATTTCGGCTCAGTTGCAAGTAGAGCCGTAGAAGGAATTCCCCAGAGAACAAGACTTGTGAGGGTGCCCCAAGACCAAGTCGTGCAGGGCTCATGAGGAGTCGCAACTCCCGGGGAAAGGAAAAAAAAACTGTTTGATTTCTTTGTTATGTGTGGGGAATAATGAGTTTCAAGTTCTGCATGTTTCGTGGTAATATTGAAGTGAAAATGAAAAATGAGTCTATAGATTTACACAAAAAATGTTGAGCACAAATATCTAGAAATGTTTTATTACGGTTGAAAAAATCTGATCCGAAGAGGGTCTGTCTGTGTTAGTTTGCTTTTGCTGACAAGCTGCAGAGAGGCGAGAAAAAGGGAGGGAGTTAAAGTGGTGTTGAGGCTCAGAAAGTTTTTTTTTTCCTTGTTATTTCTGAGGAACAAAGGCTGTTTTCTTAAAAAGTTTTCCTTTGCACCTGGGCCTCATGCCAAAAAGATAGTGGGAAAATCTTGGCAACAGTTCAAGGTAAAAACTCCCTGTTATTCTTGTTAAAACTCAGGAGAAATGCCCAGAGAAAGATAATGGAATTCCAGTGGACAGCCAAGGTCAATGAAAGCCGCTGTAAAAATGTAATGTGAATTTAATATGAAAAAAAGAAAGAAAGAAAATGATGATGTAAATGTGTGTATATATATATATATATTGGGGTTCTGTCTTTCACCTGGATCTTAAATCCTTGCTTTTGGACTTATTTTGGGACAACTGGGTGAGAATGTTTCATGAGCTGAGATAGAGTGTGTGACTTTATCTAAACAACTAACCACTAATCAGAATTCCTGTGGACCTTGTGTGAATGAGATGTATGTGTTGAATTCAAAATGCATAAAGAGTTATAAACAATGTTAGTAGATTTGTTCAGAAGCAATTCGGAAGCTGTAGATATTTTTTTTGGAAAAAAAATGGTCTTAGGCTTGAAAAGAAAAAAAAAATCCTTGTTTTGAAAGAACAATGCTTCAGTGTTTTTAGAGAACATGGTGCTACAGACTTTAAACCCCTTACAGGTTATAGGAAAATGTTGGAGGTTCTTTTTTTTTTTGCAGCACTTTGGAATACAAGGAGAGGAGTTATTGGTTGTAGAGACTTTGTATGGAAAACTGTCACAAGTTGGCAGTGCAAGAAAATATATATATATATATTTGTTTTTGAAAAAAAATTTACCCCATATTCCTGACACAGAAGGATTAAGAACTGACATTGATTTTTAAATTTTTGATTGACATTTTATTCAAAAAGGGAGCTAGTGCCCAAGTGATAAAAAGTTATCCTTTTGAGAACCAAAGACATGATATAATTGGCTACGTCTTATGTTGCTTCATAATAATTTTGTGAGATTTGGATTCTGGACTTTGTGATTTTGGCCCAACTCTTTCTAAAGGTTACGGAAAGGAAGGACTAGGACTTTTGTAAACGGGACATTAGATCATGCAAATAGGGGCATTTTTTTTCCCATCGCCCCCAGCCTGGATTTTGCCAGATTTGAGAAGCGGCAGGAGGCTTTTCAACGTGTGTTACTAACAAATTTTGAGCTGTTCAACGAGTCGGTGTAAAAGGGGAATTGAGTAAGTTTAACACTGCAGCAGGACTGGAGTGGAAGATTGCATTGCAGCAAGTGGATACACGATTGTTAAATCGTTTGCGGAAAGGAAAAGAAAAAGATGCGGAGAAGAAAGATTTTGTTGGATTTCAAGACAGATGAGTGTGTTGTCAAAGGGACAACCTCTGAGGAGGCCTGCCTTGGATGTGAGCGAAACGACTAGAGAGAGTGCTTCAAGAGCCATACAGCCTGGAAGGATGAGTATTTCCCTCCCCTTCTTTTCCCTCTCATTGTTTTTTTTGCTACAGGTCCTGAACTCCTGTATGGGATAAACCCAGAAGTCTATGAGACAAGTTTATTGAGAGGCCTGGGAGGGCCTATAGGTGTTGCTGAGTGCTAAGGCTGTGATGGAGTGTGGCATAAGGCTGGAGGCTGTAAGGGCTGACCAACTCAACAACATACAATTTTCTATTTTGACCCAACTCTCCTGGATAGGACCTTTTGTAATGGGACATTGCAAATAATTCGGATTTTTGACGGATTTGAGAGACAATGAGGGACTTTTTCATATGCCATCTAACAACCTTGCTTTTTAAGCCAAAAGGAGGATATAGCACGGAGGCAATGTGACAAAGAATAAAATAAGTTAACCATTGCAGCAGGACCAGAGTAAAAAGGATTACTGCAGATCGCGAAAGAAGGCCCATGGAGGAATCATTTCTCAAGAGGCCATGGAGGGGTCGTTTGGGAGCTGAATAGTGGCCTACCTGCCCCACCCGTGGAGAGACAAGGGATTTCAACAAGATTGGCTGAGACAAAAGTGATGCCGAACAGGATGATCGACAGATGGGTAATCCGTTCCCCCTCCCCCATTCTCTCTCACTGTCTTCCTGCTTTCTTTTTCAGCTTTTTTTTTTTTGGACTCCTGTTCCTAAATTGGAGATCCATAAGGCATTGTTACTGAGAGGCCTGTTTTCCAAAAATGGAGATCCATAAGGCATTATTACTGGAAGGCCTGTTTTGGAATCCAAAACAGTTTAAGTCTACCCCACCCACACGCTGGGTATACTAAGTATGACAGCTAAAGCCCTGTGAGAGATGGAGATTTTCTTTACAGACTTTTCTTTACACAGAGACAATTCTTAGAGACTAGAGACTTGATTGGACAAAGAGACTTTCTTCAAATTAACTGAACATTATTCCTTTGATCAAGGAAGAGGAAACACATCCCCAGTTTGACTTTATGCCAAAGACTGAAAAGACCTGAAAGTTGGACATGTATGTGAATGGCCACCTCTGGCCATAGCAACTAATCCATCATCGGAAGAAGCCAAATGACTGGGCTAGATCAGAATTCTACTGTGGACTATGTCCTTTCTAAAACCGGATTAATATTTTTAATCCTCATGTGTTGTTTACCTCTGGTGATGAAACTATGTACAAATGCTATTCTGCGCTCATTTTCCACTGAAAAGATAGCTTGGCTGCAAGCTAGAAGGGATTGGAGGGACCCATAAGTCTGCTCATTTAGTTTGCTTCAGCTTTTGTATACACGCTTCGCAAAAAAAAAAAATGGGGGAATAAGGCAGGAATGAAGGGGTAGGAGGAAATGGCCATATAAGGAGGTACGAGCAGGCCAGGAACACAGCCGATGGGTTATCACATGGTTTCCCTGAAATCATGTGTTTTGAGAGAAACGAAAGTAATGAAATGTAATACTGCACCACAAATATGCACCAATGGTTTGATATGTGGGCGGTCGTAAACTGAACCCACTGAATTGTATAAATAGACACTCGACCCTGTCTGCGGGGTTCTCCCTTTTCAGCATCTAGTTGTGCGTGGGATGAACCTCTGCAGCTGCAGGAAACTTTTAGTAAACTGCTTTCTTTGGAAAAAACCTCCAGTTGTCTGTCTCCTACTTCCACTGCGTCCGCACAGACACACAAGCCGAGAAGAGGGGAAGTCTGGCTTCCGCTACAGAATTCCCATTTTGAGAGTTCCTCTTTATTGAATGTCCTGATTTTAGAGATTATATTGTTCTGTATTATTACACCACAGTGACTGTAGATATGATATTTGTTGCCTGAGAGCACAGGCAGGTGGAAGGGAGACAGAGGCCCATCCGAAGAGGGGGAAAGGAGAGGGAGGCTTTAGGACCCTTTAACAGGGGGGGGGGGTCTGTTCCTGGCCTTGAGGCCACCCCTTCAGGCCTCTATCTCCAAAAGAAAATAAATGGTTAAAAGAAAAGAAACCTTGGGCCTCGCGGCCTCCGTCCGGCCTGGCGGGAGGCAGAGGTGGCTCTTGGGGGGGGGGGGGGGAGGTTTGGGCTCCGGCTCTCTCATGGCTGGGGCCGCCCTGAGGCCTGCGGAGCACGGAGGAGGCTGCGGTGGTCTTCATGGGGGTGGGGAAGCCCCCCCACCTTCGGCTCTGCAGGCCTCAACATCCAAAATAAAAAGAGAAAGAAACCTTGGGGCCTCGCGGCCTCCCTCCGGCACATGGAGGAGGCCGCGGTGGCTCTTTGCGGGGGGGGGGGGGGGTGTTCCAGGCCTGCTCAGGCCCCGTTGGGGCCTGACAATTTTTACTCCGCGGCCCCTGTAGTTTTGCTGTTTTGCCTGGTGCCGCGATTCCATCACTCTTTTATATATATAGATTGAGGAAACAGAGATGTCTCCCAATGGTTCATCTAATCCAAGCTCTGCCAAATAAACCATGGAACAGGGAAAAGAGAAGAAGCTATGTCATTGTTACACCTTAGACTTTATACGAACAAAACTGTTTCTGATGACTGAATAAAAGCTCAGTTGGTGCAAAATCCACAAACTCCATGCCAGGATATGTATTTCTTACTATGGATAAGAAGAGGCAACTAAGTTTTCAATCCAAATGGTTTATTAGATTTCCCTGGTTAAGCTACTCCTTTCATGTATAAGATGTGTTCTATAAGTACAATGTGGTGTTTGGAGGAGAAGTTGGGGGTCATATCATGGAAGACATATCAATGAAGGCTATTGCAGATTAAAAACCTTTATACAGCCTAAAGAAGGGGAGTTTTAGGATTTATATATATATATATATATATACACACACACACACACAGTAGAGTCTCACTTATCGAACATAAACAGGACGGCAGAATGTTGGTTAAGAGAACATGTTGGATAATAAGGAGGGATTAAGGAAAAGCCTATTAAACATCAAGTTTATGATTTTATGCAGTGGTCTTTCGGCAGTCCATCACCATGGCCAGGTGCGCCATTCTGTAATGTTCGGGTTTTGAGTGTGTCCACCTGAAAGTGGGAGTCCGGGACAGTTTGTGGATTCTGCTGGTATCCCGTCCACCCTGCGACACTGCAGTCTCTCTGCCTGAGCTTGCAGAAGTGGTCTCTGGCCTGGTGCTGGTCTCCCAGCGCCTAGTGGTGCAGGGGGATTTCAACATCCATGCAGAGGCTTCTTTAACAGCTGCAGCACAGGACTTCATGGCTGCCATGACAACCATGGGACTGTCCCAAGTTATAACTGGACCCACCTATCAGGTGGGACACACACTGGACCTAGTTTTTATTGCGGACAGTGGTGTGGTTGGGGTGGAAGAGCAAAATATACTTCCATTGTCATGGTCCGACCACCATCTGGTCATTTTAAGACTAACCGCAACCGCTAACCTCCGCAGAGGTGGTGGACTGATTAAAATGGACTGCCCCAGGAGGCTTATGGATCCAGATGGCTTCCTGAGGTCTCTTGGGGATCTTTCTGTCATAGAGACTGACAATCCTGTCGATGCCTTGGTCAATCACTATAACAGCAAGATGACCAGGGCAATAGACACGATCGCCCCTGAACGGCCCCTCTCTATCCACCAACGCACTAGGGCTCCCTGGTTCACAGAGGAGCTGGCCATGATGAAGCAGATGCGAAGGGGTGTAGAGTGCTGCTGACAAAAAACTCGCAGGGTCGCCGACCGAACAGGGCTAGAGCTGCCACTAAGGCCTACTAAGGTTTTCACGACTGCCCGCATAGCGTCTGCAACTAATAGACCATCGGAGTTGTTCCGTGTTGTCGGGGAGCTCCTCCACCCTCCTGAGGGTGGGGAGGCACCCGAGGACGTGGCAACTCGGTGCAGTGAATTCGCACACCATTTTGCAGACAAAGTTGCTCAGATTCATTCCGACTTGGATGCTGGCCTTGATGCAATGCGAGACGAGGTGGTAACCAAGGCACCTGTCTGTCCCATCTTGTGGGATTCGTTTCAGCTTATTTGCCTGGATGACGTGGACAAGATCCTTGGAGCTGTGAGGGCAACCACTTTTGCCAAGGATCCTTGCCCTTCTTGGCTTATAAAATCAGCCAGAGGAGGGTTGGTAGAGTGGTTTGTGAGTATAATTAATGCCTCTTTGGATCAAGGCAAATTTCCATCTGCCCTAAAACAGGCCATAGTGAGGCCCATATTGAAGAAGGCCTCCCTTGATTCTTCTATTTTAAACAACTTCAGACCAATCTCGAACCTGCCTTTCTTGGGCAAGGTCCTGGAGCGGGTGGTTGCCTCTCAGCTGCAGGGTTTCCTGGATGACACCGATTTTCTGGACCCATCGCAGTCCGGCTGCAGGCCTGGGTTCAGCACCGAGACGGCTTGGGTGGCCTTGGTGGATGACCTCCGCAGGGAGCTGGGCAGGGGGAGTGTGACCCTGCTGGTTCTCCTGGACATCTCAGCGGCTTTCGAGACCATCGACCATGGTCTCCTTCTGGGACGGCTCTCTGGGATGGGCCTTGGGGGTTCTGCTCTGCAGTGGCTCCAGTCCTTCCTGGAGGGCCGTTCCCAGTTGGTGAAGCTGGGGGACACCTGTGGGGTTCCATTCTGTCCCCATGCTTTTCAACGTCTACATGAAACCGCTGGGTGAGGTCATCCGGGGATTTGGAGTTGGGTGCCATCTCTACGCAGATGACACCCAACTCTACTACTCCTTTCCACCAAACTCCAAGGAAGCCCCTCGGGTACCGGACCAGTGCCTGGCGGCTGTGATGGGCTGGGTGAGGGCGAATAAGCTGAAGCTTAATCCCGACAAGACAGAGGTCCTCGAGGCCAGTCGCATGTCTGACCGGGGTATTGGGTGGCCACCTGTGCTTGACGGGGTCGCACTCCCCCCGAAGGCGCAGGTCCATTGCAGTCTGGGGGTCCTCCTGGTCTCGGGGCTGACTCTTGAGGCTCAGGTGTCGGCCGTGGCCGGGAGGGCCTTTGCACAACTAAAGCCTGTGCGCCAGCTGCGACCGTACCTCGTGAAGTCTGACTTGGCCATGGTGGTCCACGCCTGAGTCACCTCTAGGCTGGACGATTGCAATGCGCTCTACCTGGGGCTGCCCTTGAAGATGGCCCGGAAATTACAAATAGTCCAACAACCGGCAGCCAGACTAAACGGAGCAACCTACAGGGAGAGGTCTACTCCCTTGTTTAGGGAGCTCCACTGGCTGCCGTTCACCTTCCGGTCCCAATTCAAGGTGCAGGTACTCACCTACAAAGCCCTGCACGGTTCGGGACCCCCCTACCTTCGTGACCGCCTCTCCCCCTATGAACCTGCACGGTCTCTTCGTTCGTCGGGGGAAGCCCTCCTCTCGCTTCCGCCTCCGTCACAAGCGCGGTTGGTGGGGACGAGGGAGAGAGAGGGCCTTCTCCATCGTGGCCCCCATCCCGGCTCTGGAACTCGCTGGAGCAAATTACAGGGAGCGGACTACCCCCCTGTTTAAGGAGCTCTACTGGCTGCCAGTTATTTTCCGGTTCCAATTCAAGGTGCAGGTTCTTATCTATAAAACCCTAAATGGTTCGGGACCTGCCTACCTTTGCGACCATATCTCCTCCTATGAACCTGCATGACCTCTTTGTTCCCCTGGGGAGGCCCTTCTCTCGCTCCCGCCACCATTGCTGGCTCAGTTGGCGGGGACGGGGGAGAGGGCCTTCTCAGTAGTTGCCCCCCCCCCCGGATATGGAACTCCCTCCCAGGAGAGATCAGGCAGGCACCCACCCTTGCTTCCTTTAAAAAGCAGCTTAAAACTTGGCTTTTTTGCTGTGCCTTTGAATAACTGAGTCCCCTTGTCTAAAAGTCAGATCAATAACACCTTTGTTCACACAGGTCCCTTTTCTCACAACAAATTGGCTGGCTGTCTCCCTCCCCTTAGGCCCTGGAATGTTTACACCTTGTCCCTTGACCCAAAGCACTTTAGAACTATGTCATTGCACTTTAGATTAGGTAGCCCCGTCATGCCATCCCCTCCACCAACTTGGTGGTCCATTTTATCTTACTTTATTTTAACTGTTTTTATTTTTAACCAATTATATGTTAATTGAGTTTTTATGATTTACTGTATTGTTTTGGTAAGGTAATTGTTTAGGTTTTTACTGTCTTTGTATTTTAATGTGTTTTAACTGATTTATTGTTTTATATTTCGGGCTTTTGATCTGTGTAGCCGCCCCGAGTCCCTGCCAGGAGATGGTGGCGGGGTAGAAAAATAAAGAATTATTATTATTATTATTATTATTATTATTATTATTATTATTATTATTGTGTTAGAGTCTAAGAGCAGCAGGGTGGAGTAGTATTTTTCAGAGTCATCAGCCTCTAGGAAGCTTTGGAAACAGTGCAGTATGGGCCAGGTGCTCTGTTGGGCCCCAACTGGATCCAGAAAGGAAAGAAGTTAGTAAGGAAGGAGGCCAGAAATGGCTTTGCTAGAAGCAGTGGCAGCGACACTCAGCCTTGCTTCTGGGGAGGCTGCCTCTGGCCTCCTACCTTACACTGCCTCCTTCTTTCCTGGGTCCAGCTGTGGCCCAATGGAGCACCTGACCTACACTGTGCTGCTACTGGAGCTGTCTGGAGCCAGAAGACAGAGACTGGAGGTGATCTCACCAGAAGTGGCAGCGATAAGTGTGCTCACCAACTGCTTCATTGGTCCAGAGGCTGAAGACAAAGGCCCAAGGCTTGCCACAGCCACTGCTCTTCCTCCTCTTCTGCCATAGCCAGCCAGCTGAAGAGGGGGAATGGCAGTAACAGTGGTGGCAGTGGCATTGGAGCTTTGCCTGGCAGTTCCGCTGCCACTCATCCTCCTCCTCTGCTCACTTCATGGTGGCAAACGCCAGACAGCTTTGGAGGTTTGTCTCCAGGCTCTGCTGCCCAGCTTGACTCAAATATAAGCCAAAGAAGACTTTTTCATCTGAAAAAGGTCAGAAAAAATCAGCTTATATTCAAGTATATACGGTATGTTGTATTTATTGATACAGTAGAGTCTCACTTATCCAACATTCACTTATCCAATGTTCTGGATTATCCAAGCTGTTTTTTGTAGTCAATGTTTTCAATACATCATGATATTTTGGTGCTAAATTCATAAATACAGTAATTACTACATAGCATTACCGCGCATTGAACTACTTTTTCTGTTAAATTTGTTATATAACATGATGTTTTGGTGCTTAATTTGTAAAATCATAACCTAATTTGATGTTTAATAGGCTTTTCCTTAATCTCTCCTTATTATCCAACATATTTGCTGAGCCAGTTCTGCTGGCCCGTTTATGTTGGAGAAGTGAGACTCTACTGTATATGCAAATGTGTTGTTTGTTTTTTTTTTACTTTTGTGCATTTAATTTCTATTGTTTTAACCATTTTTGTCACTTTTGAGTCTCACCCATGGGAAAAAGCAGGATAAAATAAATAAATACATAAATAAAGAATCCTATAATCCTGGAGTTGGAAGAGATTTAGTAAGCTAAAGGCAAAGGTTTTCCCCTGATGTTAAGTCCAGTCATGTCTGACTCTGGGGGTTGGTGCTCATCTCCATTTCTAAGCCAAAGAGCCGGCGTTGTCCATAGACACCTCCAAGGCCATGTGGCCACTGGCATGACTGCATGGAGCACCAGGGTTACCTTCCCACCACTGGAGCAGTACCAGTTGATCTATTCACATTTGCATGTTTGCAATCTGCTTGATTGGCAGAAGCTGGGGCTAACAGCGGGAGTGCACCTTGCTCCCTGGATTTGAACCACCAACCTTTCGGTCAGCAAATTCAGCAGCTCAGAGCTTTAATCTGCTGCACCACCATGGTTCTTAGTAAGCTAGATACAGTAGAGTTCCAGTTATCTGACTTAACAGGCTGGTCAAATGACAGATAACTGGATCTGTTGGGTAATAGGAAGGGCTAGTTTAGGGAAGCCTGGTGCATGTTGGTGCTTAGCAACACACTCCGGGTTTCTCCAAAGGCCCGGGTCCTTACCAGAGGAAAGTTTCCTCCTTCTGGCAAGGGCCCAGCTGAGGGAAACCTGGGGCATGTTGCTAAAGGCCCTCCGCCACTGCGTCTGCCTCCCCTCCTCCACCTCCTTTGTATCCTCCTGGGGCAGCCCAAGGAAGAGGAAGATAAAAGTTTTTCTCCCTCTCTTGAGCTCCCTCAGCTCAGCAGGGCTCCCTTCCTCGGGGCATATTATCTGACGCACCACCAGGAGGAGAATATGACGTGTCACCAAGCCCCTGGTGGTGCGTCAGATAATATGGAGTGTCAGATAAGTGGAAGTTGGATAACTGTAACTCTACTGTAGTTCCAAGGCCTTTTCCTATCAAGAATGTTTTTTTTACTCCAATAAATAGTTTTGAACCTAAAATTCTGACTCTAAAACCATAAGCCATCCTAAGGAATAAAAGCTTATTCTAGCTCATCATACGTAAATTTCCCTCACCAAGCCCTCGCACCAAGGAGTGAGGGCTCAGCCCAGGAAGCAGCCCACGCTTGCTCCTCCCTCTCACGAGCTCCCTTCACCCTATCCATGCTGTTCAGCTATCCGAGATCAGGCCCACCCGTTTATCTTGGATAACTGGGCTCTACTGTAAATATGTATGGGTATGAATGAATTGAATGGAAGAAAGGAATTAATGAGAGCCAATAATTAGGAGGCACAATTCTAAGATCAAGGCCTGCAACATAGAATCCTAGAACCACAGAGTTGGAAGAGACCTCATGGGCCACCCGGTCCAACCCCATTGTGCCAAGAAGCAGGAAAATCACATTCAAAGCACCCCCGGCAGATGGCCACCCAGCCTCTGCTTCAAAGCCTCCCAAGAAGGAGCCTCTCTCTCTCTTTTTTTTAAATTATTTTTTAATATATTTTTATTGAAGTTTTACCTTATAACATAGAGTAAATTAACATCAAAATAGTGAGAACATTTGATTGTATAGATTGTATAGAAAGTAGGAAAACTGCAAATAAAAAAGGATCAAAAAGGGAGAGAGAGAAAAAACCAAAAAACAAAAACAAAGCTAAAGTTTCCGTATATCTATCTATCTATCTATCTATCTATCTATCTATCTATCTATCTATCTATCTATCTATCTATCTGAACAAATGGCAATATAAAAATGCAAAAGTACTTGGCAAAGAAACACACCAAAAAGCAAAAAAGCACTAGCACTAGCTTTAAACACCTCGAGTAAAATTGCTAGGTTAGAGGCAGCTGATATTGGTAATGTTCTAACAAAGAACTGCCAAAAACTGCTAAACTAAACAGTCATTGTTGTTCCAGTACCACAGTTGGAAAATATAATAATAATAGTCAGGATTTCCAAGCAGTATGTCATCATTTGGTTAACAGAGAGATATGATAACAGAGAGTTAACAGAGCATTTATAATGTGTTTTCGAAGGCTTTCATGGCCGGGATCACAGGGTTGTTGTATGTCTTTCGGGCTGTGTGGCCATGTTCCAGAAGCATTCTCTCCTGACGTTTCGCCCACATCTATGGCAGGCATCCTCACAACCTCACAACCTCACAACCTCTGAGGATGCCTGCCATAGATGTGGGTGAAACGTCAGGAGAGAATGCTTCTGGAACATGGCCACACAGCCCGAAAGACATACAACAACCCAGAGCATTTATAAGTCAATATTTCATTAAGGCTAGTAATAAATCATGTTCTTACTCCTAGAATAGTATATTTTTGCTTTTTAGTACATTAAAAATACTTTTAAATGTATTTCCTTAGATGGTAGAGTATAAATGCCTGCATTTCAGGCAGAATTATCCTATGGTCTGTTGTATCACTTTTTATTTTAGGAATGTTCTTTTATTATATAAAATAAAGCATAATAAATTATAATATGTAGGTAGTGAGTCAGGGCATTTCTACAAAGATATAGACTAGGATGTCTTAATGAAAATACCAATGTTGAATCCATCCTGTTCTAATTATACTATCTATTGTTCCAGAGGTCATCAATTAAACAGTCTAGCTCCCTGCTTTTCCAGGAAGATATCCCAAAGATCTCCATGCTTATTCAGATATTCCTAGTCAAATTTGAAACCCCCACGTTGAAATAGTCTTTCCTTCTAAAATCCTTTTGAAGGGCTCCCAGTCTTTCCTAAACTCGGAAGGGTCTTTTGACTGGAGATACCCTGTCAGAATGTCCATCTCGGCCACCTCCGTCACTTTCACGATCCATTCCTCCATTTCTGGTGTTTCCTCCAATTTCCAGGCCTGTGCATAAACTATTCTCGCTGCAATTGTCATCAAGGTGAAGAGTTTATCATGTGGCTTCAGCAGTGATGTGTCTGTTATTCCTAGTAGGAATATTTCTGGGTGCATGGGTATTTTTAGCTTTAATATTTTTTCAGTAGTTTTATGGATCTCAATCCAAAAGTTTTTTGCCTTCTTACAAGTCCACCACATGTGGAAAAATGATCCTGTTGCTTGTTTACATTTCCAGCAAGTGTTTTTTAATTGTGCCTGCATTTTGGCTAATTTAACAGGTGTTATATAAGATTGATAAAACATTTTGTAGAAATTTTCTAGAAGGAAATAGCTTCTGAAGATTTTTATTTTTACTTTCCAGAGGCATTCCCATTCATTTAAGCTGATCGAGCGGCCAATGTTTTTGGCCCATTTTACCATACACTCCTTGATATATTCATCTTCTGTGTGTAATTTTAACAGGAGATTGTAGAGCTTATATAGTTGTTTATTTCTTGATTGAAGTATGTTATCAAGGTCTGTCTTTTCTTCTTCAAATCCTGTATGCACGTCTTTTTGATATTGTTGGTGTATTTGTGCATATTCAAACCAGTTCATGTTGTAGCCCTGCTGGTTTATTTCTATCATTGATTTCAGTTGGAGGTTATCTTGTGTTTTCTTGAGTATTTCCGCATATGTTGGTCATCTTTTACTACCCTTTGAATTTCCACTTTGTTTGAAAGCTTCTTGGATCAAGGTCCATTATGGTAATTTTGTGTAAAAATTTTTTTAATATTTGTTCCAAGTATTCATCAGAGTTTTCCTAATTGGGTGTTTATTAAAGTTTGAGTCTTCTGCCACTTTCCCATAAATTAAGTATGCATGTAAGCCAAATTTTAAACTATCTCCTTATGAGACTTTGATTGTCAAGATGGATCCATTCTCTTAACCAAATCAATATAGCTGGTTCCCTGTATAATTTTAGATTTGGAAGAGCCAGTCCTCCTCTTTGTTTAGTGTCTTGTAAATTTTTTATCTTTATTCTCGGTTTCTTCCCTCTCCAAATAAATTTCCTAAGTTCAGCATTCCAATTCATAAATTCTTTTTCCTTGATGTCAATTGGAATGTTCTGGAACAAGAAGCATAGTCTAGGTAAGATATTCATTTTTATTGTAGCTATCCATCCTAGGAGAGAGATATCCAGATTCATCCATTTTTTTAGATCATTTTTTATTTTATTCCAGGTTTTTTTTATAATTATTTTTATACAGATCTTTGTTATTCATTGTTATGTTTATTCCTAAATATTTTGCTTGGAGAGCTATTTCAATTCCTGTTTCTTGACTTAGTTCTTCTTTTTCTTTATTGTTTAACTTTGTCGCTAATATTTTTGTTTTGCGTAGATTGATTGAAAGACCCGCAACTGATCCAAATTGTTTGACCAGGCATATCATTTTGGGAAATTCCTTCTGCGGATCTTCTGACATTAAAATAATGTCATCTGCAAATAACTTTATTTTATATTTTTGATTTTCACTTTTATACCAATCCGGTCATCATCTTGACGTAGTTTTCTTGCTAGAATTTCTATGTGAGTATGAATAATAAGGGCGAGAGGGGGCATCCCTGTCTCACACATCTCTGTATTGGAAACATTTCAGTCATATCTCCATTAATTTTAATTTTGGCTCTTTGCTCTGTGTATATGGCTTGGATTCCGTTAATGAATTTCCCCCCATATCTTAGGTTCTTTAATAATTCAATGATGAAATTCCAGTTTAGTCGGTCAAAGACCTTTTCAGCATCCAATAATAAAAGTGCCCCCTTTTTAAGTTTTGCATTTTGAATGTGTACAATTATATTCAAGATTATTCTTGTGTTATCTTTAATTTGCCTTCCAGGTAGAAAGCCTGCTCGATCAGCTTTGATCCAATTACTCAATGTTGATTTTAATCTGTTTGCCAGTATTGAAGTAAATAATTTATAGTCTATGTTTAGCAATGAGATTGGTCTGTAATTTTGAACCTGTTTTTCATCTTGATTTTCTTTGGGGATTAGAATAATGCTGGCCTCCTTCCATGTCTCTGGTATTTGATTTGTTTCCAGTACTGAGTTCATTATATTTTTTAGTATCGGTGTTATTTCCTCTTTCATCATCTTGTAGTATGTTGCTGTATAACCATCTGGGCCCGGGGATTTATTGGTTTTTAAATTCTGAATTGCTTCATCAATTTCCTGTACTGTTATTGATGCATTCAGACGTTCCTGCTCTTCTTCAGAAGGGTTGGAAGCTTTTGAGATTTTATGTATTCTACTACCGCTTCAGTTGAGCTTTCTTCATTTTTGTATAGATCTTCAAAAAAGTTTTTTAGATGTTGTTTTATCTTTTCTTCTTTAATTTCTTTGTCTTTATGTTTCAATGAAATTATGTATTTATTTTGATGTTGTGTTTTTAATTTATTTGATAACCATCTGCCTGGTTTATTTGCATGTTGAAAAAATTTCTGTTTACTAAATTTCAATATTTTGTCCATTTGTTCTGAGGCGGGAGGTTAAAGAACCCCAGGAAATACCATATATGGGCAGAGATGGCGACAGCTAGCGACCCGGGTGCATAAACTCACAGAAACATGTGACTTCTGGGAAATCATGTGTTTCTGAAGAAATGAAAGCTAAAGATAAACAAACAGCGCATGCGTACGCAGGCGCTCTGAATGATTGTGAGCACGGCACAGAAAGAGTGCGGCCGGCCCGCTGGTCAGCACTGATTGGGTCCAAGTCAGGCAGCGTCACAACTCTAAGCCAATGAATTTGCTTGTGGGCGGGCATAACCCGAACCCTGTAGTGTGTATAAATATTTACTCAGCCCGCCACTGGGGGTTCTCCCTGGGAAAAGCACTTATTTTGTGCGAGGGGGAACCCTAGTGGCCATTAGCCAAATAAAACTGCTTTCTTGGAATTATTCCAGTTGTCCGTCTCCAATCCATCCACTGCGCTCAACAAGGACCGTAGCACAAAGGTTCCGCTACATTTTCTGGTGACCCCGACGTGATTTCCTATAAGACGGGCCAGGAGGTTGGAGACGGATCCCGTTGGCGGGACGGCCCCAACTCAGCGGTGGGGGCCTGAGGCAACTACCGTGAGACGAGAAGGGGCCCCTGAATATTGCAAGACCGGCTGCGGTGCTTGCCTCTGATGCCAACGCCGACTGACGTGGGAGCTGCAACACTAGCGAGGTTCCATAGAAACCAGCCAGGAGGAAAAGGATCCAGGAAAAAGTCCAGGGGCGAAGGTTGGTCCGACGTCTACAGAAATCTGGCAAGTATAGTGGTTGCATGAGACATTAAGGGAACACCGGCGCCGGGAGGGACACAAAAAAAGTTCCCAGGGAGGTAGAAAGGGGCTCTGTCTTGTGTTTCCTGACGCATGCCGTTGAGTGGCCGGGTGCCCAGGCCAGGACAGTCCCCTCTATTAGGCAGGATGGGAGGGAAAAATTCAAAGAGCTCCACTCCCTTACAATGCATCTTAGATAATTTTGGCTCTTTTGCTATCAGAGCCGTAGCAGGCAATCCAAGGGACCTGAGAGATTATAGACTGAGGAATTTGTGTCAGGGAGAATGGCCAGAGTTTGGGTTAGGGTGGCAAGTAGAAGGAACGTGGGATCTGAAACTGATCCGAACAGTGGAAGAATATTGTGCTGTGAATCATCTGAACCAGTGGGTCTATATTGCTACTTGGGAACAGGTAGTTAGAGAAGATCCAGGTTGGGTTCGACAGTGCAGGAATGGCAAATGTATGGTGGTGAAGAAGGAAGGGAAAAAGAAGGAAGTTTTCCAATCCAACGAGGAGGACTACCCAGATTTACAGTTGAGTGTACAGGCTAGACAACAGGAATTACTGCCGCCACCCTTGCCACCGCCCCCACCCCAGGGAACAGTTTCCGGTGCACCTACACTAGAAACGAGACCCCCACCCTACTCTCCAGAGTCAACCGAAGCGGCCAAGAAACACTATCCTAGCCTAGAAAAATATCAAGAGGAAACAAAGGAAAAGAAGAAGTCACAACGGATGCCCAGTGATGCTTCTCCGGCACAAACTCGGAGACATGGAGCTCCGGTGTGGCCTGGTGATTCACCGACCGGACCGGCCCTCCAGATGCCCTTGAGAACGGTGCCTGTGATAAACAACAGGAATGAGATAGTTCAAGCATACCAGGTAGTGCCTTTCAGTAGTAGTGACATTTTGAATTGGAAAAATAATATTCCACCTTATAGTGAAGAACCCCAAGCTATGGCTAGGCTATTGGAAGGGATTATGGCAACCCATAATCCCACCTGGCAAGATTGCAGACAATTGTTGAATATGTTGTTCACATCAGAAGAGAGAAGAGCAGTGTTGAATAATGGGGTAGCCATAGCCCAGGTTGGGGCCCCACAAGATGGTGATGCAGCCGAGTGGGGAGCACAGAGGTTTCCTGTGGAAATAGATCCCCAATGGGACACCGCAGAAGAAGGACATTTGCAGAGACTGAAAGGATTCCAGCGTATATTGGTAGAAGCGGTAAAGAGGGGCCCGCCGCGACCCGTCAACATTATAAAAATTCAGGGAGTGGTACAGGAAAAATCTGAGTCACCAACAGCCTTTTTGGAAAGACTGGAGGCAGCATATAGAAAGTATAGCCCGTATAATTTGGAGGATGAAAACGGTAGGAGGGCGATTCAACAGTCTTTTATCAGTCAAGCGGCTCCTGACATCCGGAGAAAGATTCAAAAGCAACCAGGATTTCTAGGAAAGACTATGAATGAATTGTTGGCACTCGCAGATCAAGTTTATATGGCAAGGGACCAGGTAGAAGAAGAAAAGAAGGACAGGAAGAAGAAGCAGGGATACCAAGCATTAGTCACCATGATGGAACAGAGTGCAAGTGGACAGAGAGGAAGAGGAGGATATGCCAGAGGGGGACAAGGAGGAAGAAGAGGGCCCCCTCAGAGGTTAGGTCGAGACCAATGTGCTAAATGTAAGAAGTTTGGACACTGGAAAGGTGAATGCCCAGAAGGAAGAGAAGGAAGTCAGGAAGGACTGAGAGAAAGAGGAAGGCCTGAGAGAGGAAGAAACCCAGGAAGGGGAAGAGGACGTGGAAACTACGTACCTTTTCCTGCAAGAGAGGTGATAGCTGCAGCAGCTGTGATGGAAGAAGAATGGGAAGATATGGATGGAGGAGAGGAATGAGGAAGCCAGGCTCTTGTTTTGTTGGACCCCGGGGAGCCGATGGTCACACTTGAAATCGGGGACCAACAATTGGACTTTTTAGTGGACACAGGTGCCAAAAAATCAGTAGTAAATACAAAAATTAGTCCACCAACTCGGGAAACTACGAAAGTAATAGGGGTGTCTGGGAAGACCCAGAAGTGCCCCTTCCTCAAGGAACGCACCTGCAATCTGGCCGGACATCAGGTCAAGCATAAGATGTTATATCTTCCAGACTGCCCAGTCCCTTTGTTGGGAAGGGACATTTTATCAAAATTACAAGCACAACTCCAGTTCATGAAGAATGGACAAATGGAACTATCATTTCCCATGGAAGAGGAATGGAGACTGTTTCAAGTTAGGATTTTTACTGAAGAGATACAATGGCCATGGCATGAGACTCCTTTAGTGTGGGCAGAAGATAATCCTCCAGGATTAGCTAAATATGTTCCACCGGTGGTGGTGGAAGTGAAAAGAGGAATGGGACCCATATGTAAGCCACAGTATCCCGTCAGTCGAGAGGCGGTGCAGGGGATCAGAAAGCATCTAGAGCGACTTCTGCAGCATGGGATATTGGTACCATGCAGTTCCCCGTGGAACACGCCCCTGCTCCCAGTCAAGAAACCTGGAGGACAAGGAGAATATCGCCCAGTTCAAGATTTGCGGGCTGTAAATCAAGTCACCGTTCCCCTAACCCCAGTAGTGCCTAATCCATACATCATGATGAGTCTAGTACCAGCATTTGCCAAATGGTTTACTGTATTGGATTTAAAGGATGCATTCTTTTGCATTCGATTGGCCCCTGTATCCCAACCGATCTTTGCTTTCCAGTGGGAATCTCAGCAGTCAGGGCAAAGGACCCAGTATGTTTGGACACGCCTTCCTCAGGGGTTCCGGGACAGCCCGACCATTTTTGGTCAAGCCCTGGCCAAAGACTTACAGGATTTTGTAATACCTAAGGAAGAGGGAATTTGGCTTCAGTATGTAGATGACCTGCTTGTCGCTTGCCGGACACTAGAGGGCAGTAGAGAGCATACTTTGAGGCTACTCAAGGAATTAGAAATAAAGGGTTACAAAGTATCAAGGAAAAAGGCCCAGTTGTGCTGTCTCACGGTGAAATATTTGGGGTTCCATCTGACCGAAGGAAAGAAGATGTTAGGAGCTGAAAGAAAGGAAGTTGTTTGCGCCATCCCCACTCCCAGTACCCGGCGACAGGTGCGGGAATTTTTGGGATCAGCAGGATATTGCAGACAGTGGATCCCCAACTACGCCGTGTTGGCTAAGCCACTGTACCAGGCTACGAGAGGTGGAAGAGAAGATCCGTTTGAGTGGACAGAAGAATGTCAACAGGCGTTTAAGGCATTAAAAGAAGCATTGATGTCATCTCCAGCATTAGGACTGCCTGATTTGGAAAAACCATTCACTCTGTTCGCTGCAGAGCGGGAAGGAACAGCGGTTGGAGTATTGACCCAACCACTAGGTTCATGGCAAAGGCCGATTGCCTACTTGTCAAAGCAATTGGACACAGTGGCTCGTGGATTGCCACCTTGCCTGAGGGCTGTGGCAGCATCAGTAGATTTAATCAAAGAAGCGAATAAATTGACCCTAGGACAGCCACTGACAGTTAAGGTGCCCCATAGCGTTAAGGCACTGTTAGACACTAAGGGACCGCGCTGGCTCACAAGTGAGAGGTTAATGAAATATGAGGGATTGTTGTGTGACAACCCACTGGTGACCCTGGAGACTTGCTCCACTCTGAATCCGGCCACCTTGCTCCCGACTCCAGGAGACACCAAGATCCATCAGTGTGCCCAGGTGATGGATGAGGTATTCTCCAGTCGACCGGATTTGAAGGATGTGCCACTGACTAAGGTGGACGACACTCTGTTCACAGATGGAAGCTCCTTTATGGAAAATAATCAAAGACACTCAGGTTATGCGGTTGTCCGGTGGGGGGGAGAGACGCTGGAAGCAGGGTCACTGCCCCCGGGGACTTCTGCCCAGAAGGCCGAATTGATTGCCCTGACCCGAGCGTTGGAATTGTCAAGCGGAAAGCGGGTCAACGTCTACACAGACTCAAAATATGCCTTCACTACCCTCCACGCACACGGAGCACTGTACAAGGAGCGCGGGCTCCTTACGTCTGGAGGAAAGTGCGTGAAACATGCTGGAGAGATTGTGGATCTCCTGGAGGCGGTTTGGAAGCCAAGGCAGGTGGCTGTGATGCATTGTAAAGGGCACCAACGTGGAGACGATCCCGTAGTGCAAGGAAATAGGCAGGCTGATCTGGCAGCCAAAGAGGCAGCTAGGCTGCCCTATATTGAACATCAGGTAATGGCCCTACAGGTAGAATTAACTGAACATAACATTACATATACACCAGAGGAAGAAGAATGGGCCTTAAAGGAGAAGGGTCAGTGGTCAGGAGAACTCATAGTGATGCCAGACGCCCGTGTCTACGTCCCTAAGGACTTGGTATGGCACTTAGTCCAACACATGCACCAAAACACACATTTAGGAAAAATGGCATTGGCAAATCTGCTAGGACGACAGTTGTATATCGATGGATTACATAGCCTAACGGCAGCAGCAGCCCGAAGATGCTGGACATGTATAAAAAATAACCCCAGAGAAGGACCCCTCAAGCCACCAGGAGTCCAACATGTGGGTGGGGTGCCCTTTGAAGCTTTAGTCACTGACTTTACAGAAATGCCCCCATACAAAGGATACAAATATTTACTGGTGTTCGTGGACACATACACAGGATGGGTGGAGGCTTACCCTACAAGGACTGAGAAGGCTGTGGAGGTTTCAAGAGCTCTAATGAAAGATGTTATTCCCAGATTTGGCATACCCTTAGAAATTGGATCAGATAATGGCCCCGCATATATTCAACAGGCCGTGCAAGGATTATGTAGAATTTTGGGCATAAAATGGAAGTTACATTGTGCATATAGACCCCAATCTTCTGGAAAAGTGGAAAGAATGAATAGGACATTAAAGGCTCAGCTTGGGAAACTTTGCCAAGAGACAGGATTGCCGTGGACGGTGGTTTTGCCCATGGCATCATTAGGAATCAGATGTACACCACACAAACGGACAGGACTCTCCCCTTTTGAAAGACTCTATGGACGACCCCCTTTGAACTTGAAGGGAGCCTTAGAGACAGGAGCTGAGCAACACCTCATAGGAGAGAAACAGACATTGGCCCAGGTTCAGGCTTTGGGCAGACAAATGCAGCAGTTAGAAAAATACATTTCTGAATTGAACCCACCATTCCCTACCACACCTCTACATTGTTTTTCACCAGGTGACGAGGTTCTGGTCAAGGATTGGAAGATTGAGCCATTGGGACCCAAGTGGCGAGGACCCTATGTTGTGCTCCTGTCCACCCCCACTGCAGTGAAGGTGAAGGAGATTAAGCCGTGGATACATTACACCCGTGTAAAACTAGCACCTGAGGAGTGGCGGATGGAGCGAGTTCCTGGTGAGGACCTGAGACTCAGGATCATCCGGCAACTCCCTAAGGGGTCAACAAGGCCATGAAGCTGATCCCTTCGGGTGCAACGGAGCGTCGGCGGTCAAGTATGTCGCAGCATGGCCCAACAAAGGCGCTCTCCGGGAGATGGTGGCTAGACATTTTGAGAGGAAAAAGTGGGAGACAAGTTATGGGGAGGGGAGGAAAGCGCACTGTGTTTGGTATATTATTTGTGCTGAGTTTTATTCTCTCTTTTGGAAAAAGAGCACATGGGAATTGGATAAAAGAACATGCCAATTATATGTTTGAGCAGCACGGGAAAGAGGTAGCATTAATATATGAACACCCCCTCACCATAGGAGATTTTTCATTTCTTCCCGATTTAATTGATGAACCACAGATTGTGTTGGAGGGATTGTCCAAGGCTCAGGAGGGTCCACCTACCGTGTTTTCTAGCATACCGCAAAAAATAAATAAAACTCGGTTTCGACGGTTTAGATACCATACCTCCACCAGGGGTTTGTGCTTCTGTTGTGGAGGATCGGGAATATGGAATTCTGAGTGGAGACACTGGGGAACTAGGCAGGCGTTCTTTTCCCGATTAGGCAATTACTCCCATTGTCGAGACCGGTTCTATCTACATGGACGATTTAATACATCTTATGTCTCACGATTAAATCTAACCGCAACCGAGTGGGCTAGCATGTATCCAGATTATCCTACATTTAGTGTGAATGATTCTATTGAGGGCCTAAAATCTTATATGAACATACTGCAACAATTAACCCAACTGAGCCTAGGTAAAAGCCTCTGTCCGTTATGGCAAATTAGGGATCCAAATCTATGGTTTTTCTTTGATAAATGGGCCACAAATTATCACCCCGGCAACTACCAGTGTGTCGGTGTGGGTTATTTGACATTCCCAGTTCAGGTCTTACACAAAAGGCATCAGCGCCTGAAACGGGACATTGTGCAAACAGGCCCTCTAGGACCAGAATGCTCGGATGAGGTCATTATTAACAAGGCCCTGTCAGGTTCAGAAGCCTCCCGTGTAGGAGGAGGCCTGATCACAGGCTTGTTGACCCTGGGTGCTTACCCAGGGATTGTAGCTCAAGCAAATCGTAGAAGTGTTCTAGGCCTGACTTGCCGCCTTGAAAAGTCCATAAATGCCACTGGTAAAATTTTCCGGGAAATCCAGTCTGAAGTAGAAGAAATCAGCCAGATGGCCCTACAGCATAAGTTGGCCCTTGACTACCTACTAGCGGCCAGGGGGGGGGGGTTATGCGCCATGGTTAGAGGGCGTTGTGTAGTGAAATTTCATAACTTGAATAGTACTATTGAAGATGACATCGAGTCATTGCAAAAGCTAATTTACAATAATGTCCAGGAGGTAGAAGGTTGGTCTCCCTTCTCCTGGGTGACTAGCTGGTTACCCTCAGTAGAATGGTTGAAGGACATATTGTTGGTAGGGATTTTAGGATTGTTCATTGTTCTCATAGTTATGTGCTGCACTCCAATAATGATGCAAATGTGTACTAGGTGTGTCACACAATCTTTACCTGGAGAAAAGATAGCCATACTCCAAGCCAAGCGGGATTGGATGGAACCATAATGCTTTGCTTCAGCTTTTGTACATGCGCTTCGCAAAAAGAAAATGGGGGAGTGAGGCGGGAGGTTAAAGAACCCCAGGAAATACCATATATGGGCAGAGATGGCGACAGCTAGCGACCCGGGTGCATAAACTCACAGAAACATGTGACTTCTGGGAAATCATGTGTTTCTGAAGAAATGAAAGCTAAAGATAAACAAACAGCGCATGCGCACGCAGGCGCTCTGAATGATTGTGAGCACGGCACAGAAAGAGTGCGGCCGGCCCGCTGGTCAGCACTGATTGGGTCCAAGTCAGGCAGCGTCACAACTCTAAGCCAATGAATTTGCTTGTGGGCGGGCATAACCCGAACCCTGTAGTGTGTATAAATATTTACTCAGCCCGCCACTGGGGGTTCTCCCTGGGAAAAGCACTTATTTTGTGCGAGGGGGAACCCTAGTGGCCATTAGCCAAATAAAACTGCTTTCTTGGAATTATTCCAGTTGTCCGTCTCCAATCCATCCACTGCGCTCAACAAGGACCGTAGCACAAAGGTTCCGCTACAGTTCCACCAAAATCATCGATGCTTGAATTCTTAGTAGTTTTAGTTCAGCTAGTTTTCTATCTTTTAGTTGTTTATTATATTCAAGTTCCTTTTCTTTAATTTCCAATTGAATCTTGTGCAATTTGGTTTGTTTCTTTTTCTTTTCTATTACGTTGAGTTGTATTAATTTACCCCTCATATAGGCTTTTGCCGTATCCCAAATTGTATATGGTGACATACCTGGTGTTGTATTTAACTGTAAAAACTCTAGAAGGTCTTTTTTACATTTCTTTAGGATTTCTTCTTTCTTGAGTAAATTATCATTGAGCCTCCATGTCCATTGTCTGGCTTGTCGTTGTAGTTGCATCGAGATGGGGGCATGGTCTGAAACCAATCTGGGATGGATATCAGAACGTAATAAATTTGTAGTCAGGCTTTTTGTGGCCCAGATCATGTCAATTCTTGAGAGCTAATTGTGTCTGTCTGATCGAAATGTAAAGTCTTTTTCAGGTCCATGCTGAAATTGCCAAACATCTACAAGCTCTAGATCATTTGCTTCCACTTTTGTGGAAGTTCTTTTCCTTTGCTTTGTTTTTTCTTCACGTACTTTATGTCTATGTTATGTTCCACTACTGCATTGAAGTCACCTAATATAATCAGTTCATCATAGTTTATATTTTCTATTTCTTTGTGCAATTTGGGAAAGAAGACAGACTGTCCATTGTTTGGGGCATATATATTGGCTAATAATATTTTTTTGTTGTTTAGCTCAATTGTGCTCAACTGAAAGCGCCCTTCTTTATCTGTTTTTATTTCAGCAGGTAGTAAGTTTTCTTTTATATATGTAGCTACCCCTCTTTTCTTAACATTGTGTGATGCAATGTGGACTTGGCCTAATTTCTTAAATGAGATCAAATCTATATTTGATTTTTTGATGTGAGTTTCCTGGATAGCTATTACATCCGCCTCTGATGATCTTCGGTACTGATAGATTTTTTCCCCTTTTCTTTGGTGAATTAAGACCGTTGGCATTCAGTGATAGTATTTTTAAAGTCCTCATTGTGAAGGTTCTAGTGTGTGGATAACCTGGTCGTCTTCTTCCCTGGGTTCTTCTGTTTCCTCTTCTTGGTCTAGGTGTTCTGTTGCTCGTTTCATATTTATTTTCTTGCCTTGAGGGTTTTGATTTCCTTGAATCTGTTGATTGGTGATTTTCTGCAGTTTTCCTTTTGATGAGCTACATTCATCCTTGTCCAAAACCGGTTCTAGATCTTGAATTATAGTCTTCATAAAGTCCTGGGCTTTCATTTCTGACGTAATCCAATGTTTCTGTTCTTTATAAGTAGTCATTACTCCTTCAGATGGTAGCCATTTAAATCTTATGTTGTGTTGTTTAAGCTTCTAAGTTAGAAAATAATATTGTTTTCTTTTCTTTATAACTGATGGTGGGAGGTCTTTAATTAATGTTACTTTGTGGTCTTCCAATTGTATAGGTGCATTCAGATGGTTTTGATATATTTGGGCTCTGATCTTTTTTTCTTGTAAATGTGACTATTATGTCCCTAGGCAGTTTATATTTTGATGCATAGGTTGATCTTACCCTAAACACCTGGTCTATTTCTTTTTCTACTTCTTCCTCTGTTTTCCCTAATGTCTCTGCTGTTAATTCCAATATTAGTTGTTCAATCTCTGTCATCTCCTCCGGGATGCCTCTGACCCAAAGGGAAAAATCTTTTTGTTTTTTTTTCAAATTTCTGGAGTTGAGTTTTTGTACTTAGTAATTATTCTTGTATTTCCTTTTGTTTTCCTTTTTTCAGTTTTGTTATTATTCTCCCCTGATTCTCTTGTTTGTCTTTTAATTCTAAGATGGATGAGGATATTTTTCTTAGTTCCTCCCTTACTTCTGTTTGGCTTGTTTCCATCTTTTCTTCAATCTGTCCCAGTTTTTGATTCATTTTAATAATTGCTTCTGTTAGAAATTTCAGTTGATCTAAAATTGTTTGGTTTGTATCTTCAGCCTCATCCTCTTGTGTTTTGGCCTGCTTTGAGCGGGTTGCCATCTTTGACATTGCCCTGCTGTTCTATTCAAAAGTATAGTATTCCCTGTAATGTTTCCTTCCCTAAGGGTATTCCTCCTTTACTCAGTCTTCTTTTTTCTGTTTGTATTTGTTTACATTCAGGGACTTTGATACTCGGCAGTAGTGTTCTAAAGTAAAGTATAGTATTTAATTGGTATAATGTTCTTTCTACTCAGTCCATTCAGTGTGGTATTGCATTCAAGTTTCCTTATTTTATTTTATTTACACAAGATCTTTTGAGTTGTTCCGAGTTGTTGGGGAGCTCCTTCACCCTTCTCAGGGGGGGGGGGGGGGGGCACCTGACATCCCGGCAACTCGGTGTTGCGAGTTCACTCACCACTTTGCAGACAAAGTCGCTCAGATTCGTTCCGACTTGGACGCCAGTCTTGAAGCATTGCCAGGTGAGGTAACCGAGGCATCTGTCTGTTCGATCTTGTGGGATTCGTTTCAGTTTGTGCAACCTGATGATGTGGACAAGATTCTTGGAGCGGTGAGGGCGACTACCTGTGCCCTAGATCCCTGCCCATCTTGGCTTTTAAAACAGGCCAGTGGTGGGTTAGTTGATTGGTTTGTGGCAATAATTAATGCCTCTTTGGGGCAGGGCAAATTTCCATCCAGCCTAAAACAAGCAGTGGTAAGGCCAATTTTGAAGAAGGCCTCATTGGATCCGACCAATCCTTGTAACTACAGGCTAATCTCTAACCTACCATTCTTGGGCAAGGTCTTGGAGCGGGTGGTTGCCTCTCAGCTCCAGGGATTCTTGGAAGATACGGATTTTCTGGACCAATCACAGTCTGGCTTCAGGCCTGGGTTCAGTACCGAGACGGCTTGGGTGGCCTTGGTGGATGACCTCCGCAGGGAGCTGGGCAGGGGGAGTGTGACCCTGATGGTTCTCTTGGACATCTCAGCGGCTTTCGAGACCATCGACCATGGTCTCCTTCTGGGACGTCTCTCTGGGATGGGCCTTGGGGGTGCTGTTTTGCAGTGGCTTCAGTCCTTCCTGGAGGGACGTTCCCAGATGGTGAAGCTGGGGGGACACCTGCTCGGACCCCTGGCCATTGACCTGTGGGGTCCCGCAAGGTTCTATTCTGTCCCCCATGGTTTTTAATATCTACATGAAACCGCTGGGCGAGGTCATCCGGGGTTTTGGAGTGCGGTGCCATCTCTATGCGGATGACACCCAACTCTACTACTCCTTTCCACCTAAATCCAAGGAAGCCCCTCGGATTCTGGACCAGTGTCTGGCCGCTGTGTTGGCCTGGATGAGGGCAAACAAGCTGAAACTTAATCCCGACAAGACAGAGGTCCTCCAGGTCAGTCGAAAGTCCGATCGGGGTATTGGGTGGCCACCTGTACTTGATGGGGTCGCACTCCCCCTGAAGGCGCAGGTCCGCAGCTTGGGGGTCCTCCTGGATTTGGGGCTGACTCTTGAGGCTCAGGTGTCGGCCGTGGCCGGGAGGGCCTTTGCACAACTAAAGCCTGTGCGCCAGCTGCGACCGTACCTCGTGAAGTCTGACTTGGCCATGGTGGTCCACGCCTGAGTCACCTCTAGGCTGGACGATTGCAATGCGCTCTACGTGGGGCTGCCTTTGAAGACGGCCCGGAAATTGCAACTAGTACAACGCTCGGCAGCCAGGTTTCTAACTGGAGCGAATTACAGGGCACGTTCAACGCCTCTGTTTAAGGAGCTCCACTGGCTGCCGTTTACTTTCCGGGCCCAATTCAAGGTGCAGGTTATCACCTACAAAGCCCTGAACGGTTTGGGACCCGCCTACCTTAGAGACCGCATCTCCCCCTATGAACCCGCACGATCTCTTCGCTCGTCGGGGGAGGCCCTTCTCTCGCTTCCACCACCCTCGCAGGCGCGGTTGGTGGGGACGAGAGAGAGGGCCTTCTCCGTCGTGGCCCCCCAGCTTTGGAACTTGCTCCCTAGGGAGATTAGGCTGGCCCCCACCTTCCTCTCCTTCCGGAAGAGCTTAAAAACCTGGCTGTTCCAAAAGGCCTTTGGCACTTAATTTGTTGTCGGACTGATCTATCTGCCCATTCCATAATAGCCCCATTCTCAAGGTGTTGCCAATGCTATATTGCACTTTGTCCATTTTAACTCTGAAATTACCTTCCCCATTTCGGCCCATTTCGGCCCATGTTGCACGTTGCCTGGGTTCTACGAATTAGTCTCCAGTGTTAATATTGTATGTTTTATGTTGATTTTAACGATTGTTTTTACTGTAATTGATGTTTTTATTGGATAACTGTTTTATTGCTGTGTTTTGATATTTGATTGTTTTATCGGGCAAGGCCCCATGTAAGCCGCCCCGGGTCCCTTCGGGGAGATGGGGCGGGGTATAAAAATAAAGTTGTTGTTA
The DNA here is from genome assembly GCF_035594765.1 of Anolis carolinensis. Classification (NCBI taxonomy): domain Eukaryota; kingdom Metazoa; phylum Chordata; class Lepidosauria; order Squamata; family Anolidae; genus Anolis; species Anolis carolinensis. The sequence continues at coordinate 265,943 of NC_085848.1, forward strand.
TTATTATTATTATTATTATTATTATTATTATTATTATTATTATTATTATTATTATCCTTGCTGAGGGCAGAGGAGTAAAGCAATAAAGTAATACGTCATTGTCTTGCTCACAGTTTGCTGTCTCTGTTCCACTCCTCTCCCCCTCCTGTATTCACTATTAAACCTTAATTAATCTCTTCTCTTCTTTTCTTCTTTCTTAACAGGTAAAGCAAATCTCTCTTTGTTTTTACAAAAATCTTAATTTAGATAGTTATGTTTTTGTTGTTTTAAAAGGGAAATGTGGTCGGCGTTTTTGCCATATAGGCAACAAGGTAATTAGCCCTGGACGCTTCTCAGCCTCTCCGGTTTCGCTGATTACTCTTTGATTTAGGAGCCAAGGGTCGTAAATATAGGCACCAGATGAAAGCTGTGCAAAGCCCCTCTGATTCTCTCTTAACCCAGAGAGAAATTAGGAGAATACAGAGCCCTGTATTCAGCTGACTAAATACCTTGCAAACAGCCTCTTTTGGACGCTGCCTTCACACCCGGAAGTCAAGAGCACCCCCGACAGATGGCCACCCAGCCTCTAATAGGAATATATTTCCATTCATAACCTGATAGGAATATATTTTCATAACCTGTTAAGATTATGATCCCAATATGGTTAAATATTAGTGCAGAGCAGTAAAAATGCAGAAGACTAGGGGTTATGTGAGCAGAGGTAAAAAGAAAATAAGCAAGACAAAATATCCAGCCTCCCTTTCCCTTTAAAAAGTCATGCGCATAAAATAAGCATCAGAGACATCAAATAAAATAGCAAAAATATGTTTGCCCACAATCTTGTATGATGATGGTCATACAGGCAAAAACATCTTAGTTCCAAAGAAAAACAGTTCAGGAAACTACATATCTCTTAACATACAGGAACATCAGCATGGCATGGTCAGGAGCAAAGAAAGGATACTCCCATTTCCCATTTCATATGCAAAACCCCCTAAATGGTGTCATCAACTCTGGAATGCAGCTTGGCTCAGGTTACTAAGCAACAGACATAACTAACTACATAAACCACCCCACATTGAAAATGCATGCATGATTGCTTAGATAACCCAACAGCCTCTGCTTCAAGGCCTCCCAAGAAGGAGCCTCTCTCCACCACACTCCCCTGGGGCAGAGAGAGAGTTCCACTGCCGAACAGCCCTTCTCGCGGTGAGGAAGTTCTTCCTGAGGTTCAGGCGGAATCTCCTTCCCTTCCTGTCCTTTGCAGCCCTTGTCCCATGGCGCCCTGGTCTCCAGGGCAGCAGCAAAGCAAGCTAGGACGCAATAGCTTCAAAGGACAGGAAAGGAAGGAGATTCCGCCTGAACCTCAGGAAGAACTTCCTCCCTGTGAGAAGGGCTGTTCGGCAGTGGAACTCTCTCTCTGCCCCAGGGGAGTGTGGTGGAGGCTTCTTGGCAGAATGGGGTTGGACTGGATGGGCCATGAGGTCTCTTCCAACTCTGTTATTCTATGCTTCTGTGATTCCTTTCCTGTCCTTTGAAGCCCTTGTCCCATGGCGCCCTGGTCTGCAGGGCAGCAGAAAGGAAGCCCCCTCCCTCCTCCCAACTAACTGCCTGCTTGCTGAATAGCAATTAAAAGTTGCTAATGAGAACTGAAATGGATGACCTGCCTGGTAAACTGTGATAAGAACTGTGACTGTGATAAGATAGATGTTTACATCAAGTTAAACAAATAATTACATCTGTTAAGAAAGAAGTCAGCACAAGACCAATACTAATCAAGAAGAATCAACATTTGGTCCAGGAATAGAGCAAGATGGAGCCAGAATATTCCAGGATGGAAGATATCTATCATTCATTTGCAACTTTGGGACATTAGCAAAATATTGCTATGTGAGTGACCTTATAACAATCCAGAAATTGTGATAGACAGAGATGTTGTTCACTTGCCATGATCAGTGGAGATGGTGTATGGGAAAGTGGATTACAGACTTTGGTCACTTTGGGCCGCCTTCTGTCAAGTGAAGAGGAAGGAACATATTTTGGAGTCATGATATGTGTTGCAGGGAGTCAGTTCTGCTGTATGGAAACAGGAGTCTGATCCTTGGCACTGTTCTTAGGGAAAAAGGATACATTTTGGAATTTTGATGTTTTGACATTTTGGAACTACAGTAGAGTCTCACTTATAATAATAATAATAATAATAATAATAATAATAATAATAATAATAATAATAATTTTAAAAAAACTTTATTTATATCCCGCCACCATCTCCCCGTGGGGACTCGGGGCGGCTTACATGGGTCAGAGGCCCAAACAACATAAGGACAAAATATAAACAACATAATACAATCACAATATAAAACAGATAAAACAGTAATGCAATATATCAATTAAAACAACAATACAGGATAAAAAATTACATTAAAAACACATAAAAGGTAAGACCATAATAAATACAGGATAGATTATTAAAAACCCTCTAGGGCTGATTAATTAATGACTGTATCTCCGAAGGCCTCCTTATTATCCAACATATTCACTTATCCAACATAAACGGGCCGGCAGAATGTTGGATAAGCAAATATCTTGGATAATAAGGAGGGATTAAGGAAAAGCCTATTAAACATCAAATTAGGTTATGATTTTACAAATTAAGCACCAAAACATCATGTTAGACAACAAATTTGACAGAAAAAGTAGTTCAATATGCAGTAATGCTATGTAATAATTAATGTATTTATCAATTTAGCACCAAAATATCATGATATATTGAAAACTGTAAGATTTGTTTGTATGCAACACTGCAAGCTTATGTTTGGACTCTGCTATAAAGAGTAAAGTTTTACTATTTTTTTCCTTTTGCAACTGTGCAAAGTTATTGTGTCTTTGTTGGACTAGACTGAATTCTGCTTGAAGCACAACAAAGTGTCCCTGCTGAAGTGGATTGTGTAGGTAGTCTACTGTAAAAATAATAATTTTGTAACTGAAATAGAAATTTGGTTTAATTTGGTCTACATAACAATATGGAATAAATAATATGATTTATTTTATGTTATGGACTTAATCTTCATGATTTGCTTTAAAAATGTTTCAAACCTTCTTCCCTCCAATTTTTCTGGTTATGGCCTTGGTTTTGTCCATACTTCTATATTACTTAGGCGATCCCTCGTAGCTCGAGGACGATGGTCTTCCATCTTGGGGGTGGGTTCTTAGGTGGCTGAAGAGCCCTATTCTTGACCCGCATGTTCTCCCTTCCGCAGTGAGGACATCGGTTTCCAGGTGGAAGGCGGTCCCGGTCGGGGTTGGCTTGACGCACCTTCTTCCTCTTGGCACGTTTCTCCCTCAAGCCCTCCGTTCGTGCCTCTTCGAACTCCGCAGCACTGCCGGTCACAGCTGACCTCCAGTTGGTGTGCTCAAGGGCCAGGGCTTCCCAGTTCTCTCTCAGTGTCTCTGCCACAGTGTTTAAGGTTGGCTTTGAGCCCATCTTTCAATCTCTTTTCCTGCCCAACAACATTACGTTTCCCGTTCTTGAGTTCGGAGTAGAGCAACTGCTTTGGGAGACAATGGTGATCTTTGGGCATTCGGACAACGTAGCCTTTAGTCCAGCGGAGTTGATGGCGTAGGAGCATGGCTTCAATGCTGGTGGTCATTGCTTCCTCAAGCACGCTGACCTTTGTCCGCCTGTCTTCCCAAGAGATTGGCAGGATTTTCCTGAGGCAACGCTGATGGAAACGCTCCAGGAGTTTGGTGTGACGTCTGTAGACCGTCCACGTTTCGCAGGCGTAGAGCAGGGTTGGGAGGGGAATGGCTTTGTAAACAAGCCCCTTGGTCTCTCTACGGATGTCCCGGTCATCAAACACTCTCTGCTTCATACGGAAAAATGCTGCACTCGCAGAGCTCAGGCGGTATTGTATTTCAGTGTCGATGTTGACTTTTGTGGAGAGATGGCTGCCAAGGGAGCGGAAATGGTCAACGTTTTCTAATGTGACACCGTTAAGCTGTATTCCTGGCTTTGCAGAGGGATTGGCTGGTGCCTGTTGGAAGAGCACTTTGGTTTTCTCGATGTTCCGTGAGAGGCCGAGCTTCTCGTATGCTTCTGCGAAGGTGTTTAGAGTGGCTTGTAGGCCTTCTTCTGAGTGCGCACAGACTACGTTGTCATCGGCATATTGGAGTTCTATAACAGATATTGTGGTGACCTTATTTTTGGCTTTCAGTCTGCTGAGGTTAAATAGCTTGCCATCTGTCCGATAGATGATTTCCACTCCGGTGGGAAGTTTCCCATCAACAAGGTGAAGTATCATAGCGATGAAGATGGAAAATGAGGTTGCTTAGCATTCAAAATAGCAAATACACAAACATCCAATCAACCTCTGAGATTTAGAAAGGAAAGAAGGATACAAAGGAAGAAGGAGAGGAAGAATAGAAGGAATATCCTTTGCTTAATTTCTATTTTGTATGTTTCAATATGTATTTGAGAAGAGATACATTTTGGTATATAATTTTTATGGAGGTACATTTTAATGTATTTGTTGTGATTATGTAATTATTCTGTAACCTGCCTTGAGCCATGAAGAGAGGCAAGCAAGAAATAATAACAATAATAATAATAATAATAATAATAAACCAGTACAAGAAAACCGCACTACAAACTAGAGCTGACAGCTGGCACAACAAAACATTGCATGGAAAGTTCCTTGACAAAATTGAAGGAAAAGCTGAAAAGAAGACCTGGTTCTGGCTCACGAATGGGACCCTGAAGAAGGAGACAGAAGGCCTGATCCTTGCAGCCCAGGAGCAAGACATCAGGACAAAGGCAATTAAGGTCAAGATCGAAACATCAGCTGATGACCCAAAATGCAGACTGTGCAAGGAAAACGACGAAACCATGGATCATATCCTGAACTTATGCCTCAAGTCCCACCTCCCAGCAGCAAAGAACTGGTGGGATCACAAACCTGCAAAAGTATTGGAAAATGAGCACGCAAAGATACTGTGGGACTTCCGAATCCAGACTGACAAAGTTCTGGAACACAACACACCAGACATCACAGTTGTGGAAAAGAACAAGGTTTGGATCATGGATGTTGCCATCCCAGGTGACAGTCGCATTGACAAAAAACAACAGGAAAAACTCAGCCGCTCTCAGGACCTCAAGATTGAACTTCAAAGACTCTGGCAGAAACCAGTGCAGGTGGTCCCGGTGGTGATGGGCACACTGGGTGCCGTGCCAAAAGATCTCAGCCGGCATTTGGAAACAATAGACATTGACAAAATCACCATCTGCCAACTGCAAAAGGCCACCCTGCTGGGATCTGCAGCATCATCTGAAAATACATCACACAGTCCTAGACACTTGGGAAGTGTTCGACTTGGGGTTTTGCGAAACGAAATCCAGCATATCTAGCTTGTTTGCTGTGTCATACAACGTTGTTGTGTTGATAATAATAATAATAATTAGTAGTAGTAGTAGTAGTAGTAGTAGTAATGGATAGATAGGAAAGTGTGAGAAAATGGGAAGGAAAAGGAAGGGGAAGGAAGGAGAGAAAAGGAAGGAGGGAAGGATTGAATAGAAGGAAGGGATAGATAGAAAGGAAGGATAGAAAAAAAAGGAAGAGAATGATTAAAAAGAAGAAAGGCAAGGATGGTATTTTACAGAGAAGAAGGGAAGGACTGATATAAGGAAGAGATAGAGAGCTAGACAAGGAAGGAAGCAAACAAGAAAGGAAGAAAAGGAAGGAAAGCAAGGAAGTTGGCCTCTCCGTCCTCCCCCACCTTCCGTTCCTGCCGAGAGACCACGTGACCCTCGTGACCCCCAAGAGCAAGCTCCTCGGGTTCCCACCTCCTTTCCCTGCCTGGGATGCGCGCGCACACCTTTCCATCCCTTCCCTGTCCCCTCCCTCTAACCAAAAGAAAGAAGGATATTTAAATAAAGGAAATAAATAATGGAGGATCTGGGAAAGCAGGAAGAGAAGAAGGAGAAACAAGACTAGAGAGAAAGAGGTAGGTGACCAATGGGAGGAAGAGGTGGCCTGCCTCCTATGCTGCAAATCTGTATCAATCCATCTATCCTCTCTATTTCTATTTGTATATCTGCATTGCATAGATCGGATTTGCATGTTTTTCATGTGAATTTGATAGAAGCTTTTATTTTCGATATATATATATATATATATATATCGAAAATAAAAGCTTCTATCAAATTCACATTTTCTCTGTCTATATCCATGTATATGTGTGTTTATATGATAGATAAATAGATATTAATTTTGTATATATCTATCTCCATGCATTATATACTATATTTATAGATAGAAGCTTGCATTTTGAACATAGATATGGGATATATACACAAATGCATACAGATAGATATATGTATGTACACACACAGCTGTGCATGATTATATATATATTTGCATGCATTTTGTTATATAGATATAAGATATTTGCACGTATTGGGTATATTTGCATGCCTATTATATATACATATGTCTATATGTACATATATATATATGATTACTGTCTGTGTGTAGATATATATATATATATATGCTTGTATTTTATAAATACAGTAGAGTCTCACTTATCCAGGCCTCGCTTATCCAAGGTTCTGGATTATCCAAGGCATTTTTGTAGTCAATGTTTTCAATATATCATGATATTTTGGTGCTAAATTCGTAAATACAGTAATTACTACATAGCATTAATGTGTAATGAACTACTTTTTCTGTCAAATGTGTTGTATAACATGATGTTTTGGTGCTTAATTTGTAAAATCATAACCTAATTTGATGTTTAATAGGCTTTTCCTTAATCCCTCTTTATAATCCAAGATATTCACTTATCCAAGGTTTTGCTGGCCCATTTAGCTTGGATAAGTGAGACTCTACTGTATAAATACATTTTGCATATATACATATATGTACACACACACAATATTTTATTATAGACAGAAATTATATGTGTGTGTACATAAATATATAAAATTATACTCTAATATCTTCCATGCCTTTCCTCTCCCCACCCCTTTTTTCTGGATTGATTTTTCCCTTCTTCAGGCACAGACTTTGAATGAATGGATAGGAAAAGAAGCACAATATTTAAATTAAACAATAAATTCAAGCCTTTGCAGTTTCTTTTCCTGGAAAAAGTCTGGAGAGAGAAATACCACCTTTCTGGACGGAGAAGTCTGGAAAACAGCCCTTTCTAGATAGGGCCTTGAAATGGACCCCTTTTCTGGATAAATAAAAAATATACACATCTTTTTGAAGAAGGGGAAAAAGTATCTTGGGGAGAATATATTGTTCTGGATAAGGAAGGATGCCCCTTCTGGATAGGGTCTTAAAAATGTATATTTTGCAGGCATGGGTTTGTAAAAAGGCAATTTATCTGGATATTTATAGATAGAAGCTTGCATTTTGAACATAGATATGGGATATATACACATATACATACAGATAGATATATGTATGTACACACACACACACGTCTGTATATGATTATATATATATTTGCATATATTATCTGGGTCTAGAGAAGGCCTCTCTTTCTAAAATAGGGATCTGGAAACCCTTTTTGGCTGGAGGAAGAACCCCCTTTTTGGATATATTCTGAAAGTCATTGTTCTGGATAAGACCTGGAACTGCTTTCCTCTTTTCTAGAACAGCCTAGAAAAAAATCTCCCTTTTTTGAATAAGGCCTGATGGGGAAATATTTAGAAATGTATATAGATAGATAGATAGATAGATAGATAGATAGATAGATAGATAGATACTAGCTGTGCCCGGCCACGCGTTGCTGTGGCAAAGTCTGGTGGTCTGGGAAATAAAATATTGAGGAATTGGTGGTAGTTAAGGTCAAGGGTCAAGGTTTTCCCCTAATGTTAAGTCCACCCATGCTTGAGTCTGGGAGTTGCTGCTCATCTCCATTTCTAAGCCAAAGAGCCAGCTTTGTCCATAGACACCTCCAGGTCATGTGGCCACTGGCATGACTGCATGGCCCGCCGTTACCTTCCCGCCGGAGCGGTACCTATTGATCTACTCATATTTGCATGTTTTTGAACTGCTAGGTTGGCAGAAGCTGGGGCTAACAGTGGGGGCTCTCTCCGTTCCCCCAGTTCAAACCTGCGACCTTTTGGTCCAGAAGTTCAGTAGCTCAGTGCTTTAACACGCTGCGCCATCAGGGGATATTATTTCCTAAAGGTTGTGAATATACAATTTTTGTCTGTTAGCTGGCCCTGATTGTTTCCTTTGTGGAATTTCCAATTTCCCTGCTTTGAGAGTGTTGCTCTTTATTTACTGTCCTGATTTTAGAGATTATGTTGTTCTGTATTATTCTATTACAGTAATTATTTCATATTAAAGTAGAATCTTTCTTATCCAACATTTGCTTATCCAATGTTCTGGATTATCCAACGTAGCCTGCCTTTTAGTAGTCAATGTTTTTGTAGTCAGTGTTTTAAATTCATTGTGGTATTTTGGTAGTAAATTTGTAAATACAGTAATTACTACATAGCATTACTGCACATGGAACTACTTTTTCTGTCAAATTTGTTGTATAATATACGATTCCCTAATTTGATGTTTATTCGGCTTTTCCTGAATCCCTTATTATCCAACATATTAACTTATCCAACGTTCTGCTGGCCTGTTTATGTTGGACAAGTGAGACTCTACTGTATATTGATAATCTTATATTATCTGCTTAGAACTGGATTATCTGAGGCTTCTTCTACACAGCTGAATATAATGCCCACTGAAGTGGATTATATGGCAGTGTGGACTCAAGATAATCCAGTGCAAAGCAGATAATATAAAATTCTAAATGGGTTATATAGCTGCGTGGAAGGGCCTTGAGTCTACACTGCCATATAATCCAGTTAAAATCAGATAATCTGTGGAAGAGGCCTAAGTGAGGCCTAACTGTGCCTGTCCCCTGGGCTGAGTAGGTTGCTAGGAGACCAAGTGGGCGGAACTTAGCCTTGTAACTGGCAGCAATTGGATAAAAACAATTATTCCTCTCTCTCTAATTAGGACTTTATTTTTCTTTTCTTTTTGTTGTATCAACCTAGAGGCATGGATGATGGGTTGTGTTGTCAAATTTCGAGGTTGGGGGGCTGTAGTTTTGTTGCTTTGTCGGTCGCCGGGATTCCATCACTCATATATATATATATATATATATATATATACACACACACACACACACACACACACACACACACACACACACACCTCCCCAGAGATATGCGACAAATTCCAATCTTGTCATCTGCCGGGGGTGTTTTGAATGCGCTTTCCTGCTTCTTGGCAGAATGGGGTTGGACTGGATGGCCCACGAGGTCTCTTCCAACTCTACAGATGACACAGACTGAACTACGGACAAAGCATGAGGTTTCTCTAGGATGAACGGATCTGATTTTATGTTTAAAATTTATATATGGTAATTTATATTGTATTTTAATCATTTTAATTGTTTTATGCATTGTTTTGATATTGTTTTTGTATGGGCATCGAATTGCTGCCATTACTGTAAGCTGCCCTGAGTCCCTTTAGGTGGGAAGGGCGGGATAGAAATGTGAGAAATAAATAAATAAATAAATATATCATGCACATACACGCACACATACACACACATATGTGTGTGTATACACATACACACACACACACACATATATACACACATACATACATACAGTAGCAAGATCTGGGATTAACCTTTTTTTTTACATTTTATTTATGGTTTTAGTGTATACATAAAAAGTGGGAAAACATGTTTAGAAGGATAGAGAAGAATGAGACGATAGAAGTAGAAGGAGAGAGAGAAAAAGGACCCCACACTCAACATGAACATTGTTCCACTTCCAGATCCTCTGCATTGCATTATATATCTTTCTTTTAAACATTCAATATTTCTCGGCAAGCAACCATATATAACCTAAAGCCTAGGAATTACTGTGAGCGTAAATCATATAAGCTCAATATTCCTTCTTGACAAATATTGTCTCAGTTTGTTCCAATCGGTTCATTGCCTTGGTGAAATGTTCTGTGATATCTTTTGTGTTAATAAATCCATATTTTTAATGTCAATTAATTTCAACATCCATTTTTCTATTGTGGGAATTTCTTGCGTTTTCCGTACTTTGGCTATGCATATCCTGGCAGCTGTTACCATATATATGAAATGTTTTTCCGTGTTGGAGTCCATTTGAAAGTCTACCATACCTAAAAGAAAGTACTCTGGTTTTGAATCAAATTTGATTTGGAGTATTTTCTCCATTTCTTTGTTAATTTCCTGCCAAAACCTTTTTATTTTTCTACATCCCCACCAGATATGCATAAAATCTCCATTATGTTTCTAGCATTTCCAGCATTTCCCATCCCCTTTACCTTTACTGAACTTTGCAAGCCTTTCTGGTGTGATGTACCATATATAAAAGATCTTAAACCAGTTCTCCTTTAATTCTATTGCATATATTAGTTTTTGATTCTTTCTCCATATCTTCTCCCAATCTGCTAGGTTGATCATATGACCTATTTCCCTTGCCCATTTTGCCATCACCACTTTTACTTGTTCCTCTTCTGTGTCCCATACCAACAGTTGTTGGTATAATATTTTTATTATTTTTATTTCTGTTTTTAATATTCTGTCCCAGCATGTTTCATTTAATTCAAAGCCTATTTTTTTATCCTCTTGGAAGATTCCCCTTATTTGCCAATAATTTAACCATGTCATTGTGGGTTCCATTTTTTTTAATCTCTTCATATGGTTTAAGACTGATCTCTTGATTTTCCACTCTTAATATTTGCCTGTAAGTCAGCCATTTTTCCCTTGGCACTTCTCTCATATACTCTGCCTCGAGAGGGGAAAACCACATTGGTACCTTCTTGTAAAATCCTTTTTTGTGTTTCTTCCAGGTTCCTATGAGCGCTGCCCTCAGATAATGATTTTTAAAGTTTCTTTCCTTGCTAGTTTTCTCTCTACATAGGGAGTTATGCCACCCTTTTCTTAAATCCTGTCTTTCTAAGGCTAATATTTTCCTTTTAGTTAGGGTGGTCCAGTCCTTTACCCAACTCAGGGCCGCAGCATCATAGTACAACTGGAGGTCTGGTAGACCCATCCCTCCTCTCTTAGTATATGAACCCTTTATATGTTTATCTTTATATGTTTGAACCCTATTCTAGCTTTTTTACCTTCCCATATAAATTTCTTTATATCCTTATGCCACTCTGCTAAGGTTTTTTTCATTCTTTCGTTATTATTATTATTTTATTTTATTATGACACAGCAAACAAGATGGATATGCTGGATTTCGTTTCACAAAATCACAAGTCTAACACTTCCTAAGTGTCTAGGACTGTGATGTATTATTATTATTATTATTATTATTATTATTATTATTTTATTATGACACAGCAAACAAGATGGATATGCTGGATTTCGTTTCACAAAATCACAAGTCTAACACTTCCCAAGTGTCTAGGTCTGTGTAATGTATTTTTGGATGATGCACGCAGATCCCAGTCGGGTGGCCTTTTGCAGCTGGCAGATCGTGATTTTGTCAATGTCTATTGTTTCCAAATGCCGGCTGAGATCTTTTGGCACGGCACCCAGTGTGCCCATCACCACTGGGACCACCTGCACTGGTTTCTTCTAAATCCCACAATTTACAAGAAACTGAAACAAGACCCTACTAACAAAATCACCAGAAAAACGAACACTCTAATCAAGAACTCCTCCATTAACTTTGACATACGCCAACAGCCGTGCAAATCAGAAGCCCTCCCACCCAGGCTTTACGGACTCCCCAAAATCCACAAGGACTCCATCCCACTCAGACCCATTGTAAGTGCCATTGGATCGCCGACTTACAACCTGGCAAAATTTCTGGCTACACAGCTACAAACCCACATTGGGCTCACTGCACACTATATCAAGGACTCAACCCACTTTATAGAAAAGATCAGCAACCTCAATCTAAGCACCAAGGACATCCTGATCAGATTTGATGTGGTGTCCCTTTTTACCAAAGTCCCAGTAGCTGACACCCTCACACTAATCAAACAAAACTTCCCAGAAGACATCACAGCCCTGTTTCACCATTGCCTCACCACTAGCTACTTTCAGTGGGACACTGGATTCTATGAACAGAAGGATGGAGTGGCCATGGGGAGCCCTCTCAGCCCAGTAGTAGCAAATTTCTATATGGAATACTTTGAAAAACAGGCCCTAGAAACAGCACCAAAAAGCCAACTGTTTGGTTCAGATACGTAGATGACACCTTCACAATTTGGAGCCATGGAGAGGAAGAACTCAGCAAGTTCCTGGACCACCTTAACAGCATCCACCCAAACATCCAATTCACCATGGAAAAGGAAAAGGAAGGAAAACTGCCATTTCTAGATGTTCTGGTCATCCGCAAACCCAATCAACAATTGGGCCACACAGTTTACAGAAAACCTACACACACAGATAGATATCTTCACAAAAACTCCAACCATCACCCAAGTCAAAAAAGGAGCACAATCAAAGCCCTGACAGACCGTGCACAAAGAATTTGCGAACCTCACCTCCTCCAAGGGGAACTCAACCACCTAAACTGGGCTCTACAGGCCAATGGAGACTCCACCACAGACACCAGAAGAGCTGCAAGGCCAAGAACAAGCCAGGAGAGTCAAGACAAAGATCCACCCAGAGGAAAGGTGTTCTTTCCAGACATCAAGGGAACCACTGACCGCATAGGGAAGCTGATGAAGAAGCACAACCTACAGACTATCTACAGACCCACAAAGAAAACCCAACCGAGGCTACGGTCAGCGAAGGACAAGAGGGATCCTCTCTCCTCTGCAGGAGTCTACCGGATACCATGCAGCTGTGGATGAGAAGTCTACAGAGGGACCACCAAACGCAGCAATGCCCAAACACAAGTCAAGGAACATGAAAGGCACTGCAGACTCACTCAACCAGAGAAATCAGCCAGAGCCCTTGATGAACCAGCCTGGACACAGGATATTATTGGAGAACATAGAAATGCTGGACCACTCCAACAACTATCATGTCAGACGACACAGAGAAGCCATTGAAATCCACAAGCATGTGGACAACTTCAACAGAAAGGAGGGAACCATGAAAATGAACACAATCTGGCTCCCAGTATTACAAAACTCCAAAATCAAAACAGTGGATGGGAACCAACACTCTGAGGGCAGAGGAGCCCCAGGGACAGCTAATGACTGAACAAGGGATGCCCCCAGGCAAGAGACAAACCTTTCCAATGCTAATTAGGGTGATTAACTGAAACATTAATGCTGGCTTCGCAGTGACAAAGGACTCTTGCCACACCCTGGACTCTCCACAGATATATTTTTTTTTCCTTTCCTTGCCTAAGTTTGTCCATGCCTTACACCTCTGAGGATGCCTGCCCTAGATGTGGGCGAAACGTCAGGAGAGAATGCTTCTGGAACATGGCCACACAGCCCGAAAGACATACAACAACCCTGTGATCCCGGCCATGAAAGCCTTCGACAACATATTCTGCCAGAGTCCATGCAGTTCAATTATTCAAGTTATTATTATTATTTTAATATGACACAGCAAACAAGCTAGATATGCTGGATTTCATTTCACAAAATCACAAGTCGAACACTTCCCAAGCGTTTAGGACTGTGTGATGTATTTTCGGATGATGCGCGCAGATCCCAGTCGGGTGGCCTTTTGCAGTTGGCAGATCGTAATTTTGTCAATGTCTATTGTTTCCAAATGCCGGCTGAGATCTTTTGGCACGGCACCCAGTGTGCCCATCACCACCGGGACCACCTGCACTGGTTTCTGCCAGAGTCTTTGAAGTTCAATCTTGAGGCCTTCTGTCTCCTTCTTCAGGGTCTCATTCGTGAGCCAGAGCCAGGTCTTCTCCTGATCAGCTTTTCCTTCAATTTTGTCAAGGAACTTTCCATGCAATGTTTTGTTGTGCCAGCTGTCAGCTCTAGTTTGTAGTGCGGGTTTCTTGTACTGGTTTTTTGTCTGCTGTGCTTTGAGGAGTTTCTGATTTTTGACTTCAAGCAAAGCAGGTTCTTCCCTTTGCTTTACATCTTCTGCCAGGGCATGTTCTTCTTCTTTGACTGCTTGTTTGACTTGCAAGAGTCCTCTGCCCCCTGATCTTCTAGGCAGATATAGCCGGTCAACATCACTGCGATATTATTATTATTATTATTATTATTATTATTATTATTATTATTATTATTATTACTATTATTTTACTATTATTATTACATTGGAGTAGGGGAAAGGTATCACAATACAGGTACAGAGGCAGTATTTGGTTACTCCAAATAGGTAAAGACTTCTTTTAATTATCTTGCTGGATCATATTTATCACTGATGGTTAAAAAAACACACACCTTGTGTGACTGTGGAGCAGAACAAGCAACTCGCATATGTCTGCTTGCCCACAATGTCCTGCCTCATGCATGGAGGAGGAGTTGTTTAAAGCTTCGGACAATGCGGTTGCTGTTGCCCATTTTGGTCTAAAACTATTTAGCTGCTTATGATTCCTTTATTATATCACTTTTAAACTTATTTATTATGCAGTGCTTTTGACACAAAATAAAAAAACCTGATGGTTGAGGTTAGAGAAATATACTTTATAATTGATGAGTCTCCACAATAATTGTAATTGGTTTTAAATGTTTAATGCTTGATATTTATTTATATAATATTTCTGGACGTTATTGTGCTTTGTGTGATTTTTGTCTTCTATTTTATGTTAAGTGTGCTTTAATTTATACACTATGTATTTGCAGTGTGGCAATGAAGTGGTCAAACAAGGTTGAAAAGAGCAGAGTAGAATAATAATAATAATAATAATAATCCAGCATATCTATTTTGTTTGCTGTGTCATAATAAAAAATAATAAAAACTTTATTCATGTACTGCCCTATTTCCTCAAGGGACTCAGAGCAGTTTCCAAAATTGGTAAAAAGTTAGTAAATTAGTAAATTGTAAATTAGTAAATTACAATTAAATTGTAAATTTGTAAAAAGTTAGTAAATTAGTAAATTGTTTCCAACAATAATAAATAAATAAATAAATAACAGAAGGGCGAGAAGGCATGGCCATCACGTTTGCAGGTCTGGCCAAATGGGGAGGGAGAGCCAAGACTCCAGAAGACAGGAGCAGACTCCAAAATGATCTTCACAGATGAGAGAGATGATGGGCCACAACTAACACCACGAAGTTCAAGAGGGACAGATGCAAGAGAGAGACTCCTCTTAGGCAGAAATAATGGAATGCAAAGAGACGGATTGGGGAAGACCTCTGGCTCGTCAGCAGGACGTGTGGAAAAGACCTTGGGGTCCTTGTGGGGAGGAAGGGGAAGAGGTAACAATGTCCTTTGGCAGCTCCAAAAGCCAATGGGATGTTGGCCTGCAGCAAGAGGAGCCTAGTGCCTACATCCAGGGATGGAAGTCATGCTCTCCCTCTCTTCTATTCTGCCCTGATCAGACTATACTTGGAATCACGCTGTGCCCAAGTCTGGGCACCGCCACTGAAGGGAGATGTGGACTCTAAGGATCAAGGGTCTGGAGAACAAGAATCCCTATAAAGAGATTCCACCTGAAAATGAGGAAGAACTTCCTCACTTTGAGAGAGAGCGGAGGGAGTGTGGTGGAGAGAGGCTCCTTCTTTGGAGGCTTTTCAGCAGGGCCTGGATGGCCATCTGTCGGGGGGGCTTTGAGTGCGATTTCCCTGCTTCTTGGCAAAATGGGGTTGGACTGGGTGGCCCACCAGGTCTCTTCCATTATTTTTGGATATTTTTTTTGGGGGGGGGAGGGATGTTCTCTTCAGAAAAGGTCTGGAAAATACCCAGTTTTCTGGATAGGATCTAGATTAGATTCTAGAAAGGGACCATTTTCTGAATACTCTGGCATATCTGTCTTTCTGGATCTTTAAATTCAATTTTGTTAAAAATAGCAGGAGGGGTCAAAACCTTTTCTAATGATCTAAAAGGATTTAAAAACCAATATCCATTCACTGAAAAAGCCTGAAAAAGAACCAATTATTTTAATAAGAATCTAAAGAGTTCCCTTTCTGCATATGGCCTAAATTTGGTGGATAGGATCAATTTTTCTGAATGGCAATCTAGAAAATCTGCCATTTTTTTGGATAGGCTCTGGAAAATCCCTGGGCTGTGCACTCCCCCCCCCCCTCTCATATACATACACATAAACACATACAGATACATATATATAAAAATACACTAGCTTGGGTACCCAGCAATGCCAAGGTTACTTGAAGAGGGCCTTGTTTGCTTTTGGATGTGACATCATATTCACAGTTGGCCATGTTGGGTCTGTGTGCCAAGTTTTATATAATAGTATATATATAATGTAATGCAAAGTAATAATAATATAGATAATATACTATCATTGTAATTTAAATTGTGTGTGTGTGTGTGTGTGTGTGTGTGTGTGTATAGATATACGTAAAGGTTTTCCCCTGACATGAAGCCATGTATATGCTGTATACATGAGACCACAATGCCCCTTTGTAGTGCATTTGAATGTAAAGGGTCAAGCTTTTCCCCTGACGTTAAGTCTAGTTATGTCCATTGACTCTGGGGGTTGGTGCTCATCTCCATTTCTAAGCCGAAGAGCCGGCGTTGTCCGTAGACACCTCCAAGGTCATGTGGCCATAGGCATGACTGCATGGAGCACTGTTACCTTCCCACCGGAGCAGTACCTATTGATGCACTCACATTTGCATGTTTTTGAACTTCTGGGTTGGCAGAGGCTGGGGCTAACAGTGGGGGCTCTCTCCACTCCCCCAATTCAAACCTGCTGCCTTTCGGTCCAGAACTTCAGCAGCTCAGAGCAGTGTTGTTTACAATATTTTATGTGCTTGTACTGTCTGTGGCCCTCAGAAAACAGAGGATTTGCCAGGGTTTGGTGATGTGAATACTTTGTTGGGAGGTGTTAGCTGGCCCTGATTGTTTCCTGGATGGAATAGCTGTGTTTTCAGAGTGTTGCTCTTTATGTACTGTCCTGAGATGATAAAGTGGTGAGCACGGAATGGCCTTGCAGCTTCAAAGCCTGGCTGCTTCCCTGTCTGAGGGGGGGATCCTTTGTTGGGAGGTGTTAGCTAGCCCTGGTTGTTTCCTGGATGGAATAGCTGTGTTTTCAGAGTGTTGCTCTTTATTTACTGTCCTGAGATGAGAGAGTGATGAGCATGGAATGGCCTTGCAGCTTCCAAGCCTGATGGTTTCCCCTCTGAGGGAGGGGGGGATCCTTTGTTGGGAGGTGTTAGCTGGCCCTGACTGTTTCCTGGATGGAATAGCTGTGTTTTCAGAGTGTTGCTCTTTATTTACTGTCCTGAGATGAGAGAGTGATGAGCATGGAATGGCCTTGCAGCTTCCAAGCCTGATGGTTTCCCCTCTGAGGGAGGGGGATCCTTTGTTGGGAGGTGTTAGCTGGCCCTGATTGTTTCCTGGATGGAATAGCTGTGTTTTCAGAGTGTTGCTCTTTATGTACTGTCCTGAGATGATAAAGTGGTGAGCACGGAATGGCCTTGCAGCTTCAAAGCCTGGCTGCTTCCCTGTCTGAGGGGGGGATCCTTTGTTGGGAGGTGTTAGCTAGCCCTGGTTGTTTCCTGGATGGAATAGCTGTGTTTTCAGAGTGTTGCTCTTTATTTACTGTCCTGAGATGATAAAGTGGTGAGCACGGAATGGCCTTGCAGCTTCAAAGCCTGGCTGCTTCCCTGTCTGATGGGGGGGGATCCTTTGTTGGGAGGTGTTAGCTAGCCCTGGTTGTTTCCTGGATGGAATAGTTGTGTTTTCAGAGTGTTGCTCTTTATTTACTGTCCTGAGATGAAAGAGTGATGAGCATGGAATGGCCTTGCAGCTTCCAAGCCTGATGGTTTCCCCTCTGAGGGAGAGGGAACCTTTGTTGGGAGGTGTTAGCTGGCCCTGACTGTTTCCTGGATGGAATAGCTGTGTTTTCAGAGTGTTGCTCTTTATTTACTGTCCTGAGATGAGAGAGTGATGAGCATGGAATGGCCTTGCAGCTTCCAAGCCTGATGGTTTCCCCTCTGAGGGAGGGGGGGATCCTTTGTTGGGAGGTGTTAGCTGGCCCTGACTGTTTCCTGGATGGAATAGCTGTGTTTTCAGAGTGTTGCTCTGAATGAGAGAGTGATGAGCACGGAATGGCCTTGCAGCTTCCAAGCCTGATGGTTTCCCCTCTGAGGGAGGGGGGGATCCTTTGTTGGGAGGTGTTAGCTGGCCCTGACTGTTTCCTGGATGGAATAGCTGTGTTTTCAGAGTGTTGCTCTGAATGAGAGAGTGATGAGCACGGAATGGCCTTGCAGCTTCCAAGCCTGATGGTTTCCCCTCTGAGGGAGGGGGGGATCCTTTGTTGGGAGGTGTTAGCTGGCCCTGACTGTTTCCTGGATGGAATAGCTGTGTTTTCAGAGTGTTGCTCTTTATTTACTGTCCTGAGATGAGAGAGTGATGAGCATGGAATGGCCTTGCAGCTTCCAAGCCTGATGGTTTCCCCTCTGAGGGAGGGGGGATCCTTTGTTGGGAGGTGTTAGCTGGCCCTGATTGTTTCCTGGATGGAATAGCTGTGTTTTCAGAGTGTTGCACTTTATTTACTGTCCTGCGATGATAAAGTGGTGAGCACGGAATGGCCTTGCAGCTTCAAAGCCTGGCTGCTTCCCTGTCTGATGGGGGGGGGATCCTTTGTTGGGAGGTGTTAGCTAGCCCTGGTTGTTTCCTGGATGGAATAGCTGTGTTTTCAGAGTGTTGCACTTTATTTACTGTCCTGAGATGAGAGAGTGATGAGCACGGAATGGCCTTGCAGCTTCAAAGCCTGGCTGCTTCCCTGTCTGAGGGGGGGGATCCTTTGTTGGGAGGTGTTAGCTAGCCCTGGTTGTTTCCTGGATGGAATAGCTGTGTTTTCAGAGTGTTGCTCTTTATTTACTGTCCTGAGATGATAAAGTGGTGAGCACGGAATGGCCTTGCAGCTTCAAAGCCTGGCTGCTTCCCTGTCTGATGGGGGGGATCCTTTGTTGGGAGGTGTTAGCTGGCCCTGATTGTTTCCTGGATGGAATAGCTGTGTTTTCAGAGTGTTGCTCTTTATTTACTGTCCTGAGATGATAAAGTGGTGAGCACGGAATGGCCTTGCAGCTTCAAAGCCTGGCTGCTTCCCTGTCTGATGGGGGGGATCCTTTGTTGGGAGGTGTTAGCTAGCCCTGCTTGTTTCCTGGATGGAGAGTGTTGCACTTTATTTACTGTCCTGAGATGAGAGAGTGATGAGCACGGAATGGCCTTGCAGCTTCAAAGCCTGGCTGCTTCCCTGTCTGAGGGGGGCGGAGGGATCCTTTGTTGAGCAGCCAGGCCTTGCAGTTGTGAGGCGAGGAAAGGAAATGGGCTGTAACATGTTTGGTGAGTGCGGTGGCAGGGAGGGGGGGAGTTTAAAGGGGATCTACCGTGGGGTTTGAGTAGTTTTTTCATTGGGTAGGTCCCTGAGGGGCGGCATTCTGAACCCACCTTGCTCCTCCCGAGAAGCATTAGGTTGTGGGGTGGTGGGGAGGAGAGGGACGATGTCTGAGGGGGGAAAAGGAGTGCGCGTGGTAGCGGCCGGTGGAGGGAGGGATGTGGATTGTTGTGTGTGCACGCGGGCTGGCCTCTTGGGCATGCGCAGATCCCGGTATTTGGGGGTTTTTTGGCCCCATGGAGGTTAGGGATGTGTAGTTTGTTTCTAAGAACATAGAGACGTGGATGAGGGGTTGTGTTGTCAATTTTCTAGGTTGGGGGGCCTTTAGTTTTGTTGTTTGCTCGGTGGAGCAATGCCATTCTCCTTTTATATATATAGATTTTAGTAGTTATCCACTATGTCAAGTCTTTATCAACCAATCGTGTGTTGATAAATCACCCCCTTCTCCTCCCGTTGCCACTTGGGCTCCTTTTCTCTCCCTTCAGCTTCTCCTTCCTCCCTTCCTTAGGCTGTAAATTGTAATTTTTTATGATTTATTATAGTCTTTTAGAGTTTATCAAAAAACCGCAAAACAGCGAATCCGCAAAAAGCGAACCACGAAGTAGTGAGGGAACACTGTGTATGTATTTAATATATATTTGTTTCTGCAGAGTTTACATGGCATTTATACATGTGAGTTTATATACTGGTTTTAGCTGAATATATAGGCCTTGCCTGGTTTTATGTTATTCTTTTATATATAGTTTGATTTCAGTCGGTCCTTTTTCAAGTGAATAATTTCAGTTTGCCCTCATTTTTTCCTCCTACATTTTTGTATTTGCTTTTCTCAGACAAATTAACCACATAGAGGAGGGCTTATGGCAGGAAGAAGGGAGGAAAATGGTAATAATAATGAAAGGGGAGGAGAGAGAAAGGAAGGAGGAATAAGGAAAGGAAAGAAGAAGAGATGGGGAAGAGGGAAGGAAAGAAGAGAGGAAAAGAGAAGGAAGGAGAGAGCAAAGGAAGAAAGGAAAGAAGGAAGGAAGAAAAGAGAGGAAAGAGATTGAAGAAGAGGTGAAGATAGAAATGAAAGGAGAGAACAAGAAAGAAGGAGGGAAGATAAGCAAAGGAAAGAAAAAGAAATGAAGAGACAGTAGAAGAAAGAAGGAAGAGAGGCAGTAGCAAAGGAATAGAAGGAAAGAAGACAAAAGAAGTCAAGGGGAAGAAAGGATGAATGGGAGGGAGGAAAGAATGTGGAGATAAAGGAAGGAAAGCAAAGGAAGAGAGAGAAGGAAACATGGAAGAAAGGAAAAAGATTGAGAAGGAGGAAGGATTGATAGGTGAAAGAAAGGAAGAGAGAAGGAAAGAAGAAAAAAGGAGGAAGGAAGAAAAGAAAATGAAGGTAGGAAATATAGATTGAGGGGGATTGATGAATGGAAAGAGTGAGAACGGAAGGAAAGAAGGAAGAAAGAGAAGTGAAAAGGAGAGGGGAAAGGGCCGGGCTGTGGCGCAGGCGGGAGAGCAAGCCAGCTGCAATTAACTGCAATGAATCACTCTGACCAGGAGGTCATGAGTTCGAGGCCCGCTCGGAGCCTATGTTTGTCTTGTCTTTGTTCCATGTTAAAAGGCATTGAATGTTTGCCTTATATGTGTCATGTGATCCGCCCTGAGTCCCCTTCGAGGTGAGAAAGAAGGGCGGAATATAAATACTGGAAATAAATAAACAAATAAATAAATAAGAACAAAGAGAAAGGAGGAAAGGAAGGAAAAAGGATGGAAGGAAGGAGAGGAAAAGGAATATCAGCTTAAACTTCATCTGCAGGAAGTTCTAGTTGTTTGTTTTTAGGGGGATCTTGGGCCTCTTTTGGGAGGGCTTTGACTGTGGTGATTCCCAAACTGAGTGTAGATGACTCTTGGGTTCTATGGAGCTGCTGTTCCATGTATCACTGATATTGTTATCGCTCAAAACTGTCCTTTCCCTGAGGAACAGGTCAATTCCTTTTAGTTTATGGGATTGAGAGAGGAATAACAGTATTTAATTAGTCTTTCTAGATTAAAAGCAGCCTGATCCAGTTATTTAGGCCATGGAATTTTGCTTCATTTGCAGAATGGGAAATGAGGCAGGGATACAAATAACAAAGGGCAGTTGGTTCTCGCAGAAGCAGAGGCAGCAGGAGGACATTTTTGCTCCCTGGCTTCAGGTAGGATTTGGCTAAGATTTGGCTAATAATAACTTATAATAATAACTTTATTTTTATACCCCGCCCCATCTCCCCGAAGGGACCCGGGGCGGCTTACATGGGGCCTTGCCCGATAAAACAATCAAATATCAAAACACAGCAATAAAACAGTTATCCAATAAAAACATCAATTACAGTAAAAACAATCGTTAAAATCAACATAAAACATACAATATTAACACTGGAGACTAATTCGTAGAACCCAGGCAACGTGCAACATGGGCCGAAATGGGCCGAAATGGGGAAGGTAATTTCAGAGTTAAAATGGACAAAGTGCAATATAGCATTGGCAACACCTTGAGAATGGGGCTATTATGGAATGGGCAGATAGATCAGTCCGACAACAAATTAAGTGCCAAAGGCCTTTTGGAACAGCCAGGTTTTTAAGCTCTTCCGGAAGGAGAGGAAGGTGGGGGCCAGCCTAATCTCCCTAGGGAGCAAGTTCCAAAGCTGGGGGGCCACGACGGAGAAGGCCCTCTCTCTCGTCCCCACCAACCGCGCCTGCGAGGGTGGTGGAAGCGAGAGAAGGGCCTCCCCCGACGAGCGAAGAGATCGTGCGGGTTCATAGGGGGAGATGCGGTCTCTAAGGTAGGCGGGTCCCAAACCGTTCAGGGCTTTGTAGGTGATAACCTGCACCTTGAATTGGGCCCGGAAAGTAAACGGCAGCCAGTGGAGCTCCTTAAACAGAGGCGTTGAACGTGCCCTGTAATTCGCTCCAGTTAGAAACCTGGCTGCCGAGCGTTGTACTAGTTGCAATTTCCGGGCCGTCTTCAAAGGCAGCCCCACGTAGAGCGCATTGCAATCGTCCAGCCTAGAGGTGACTCAGGCGTGGACCACCATGGCCAAGTCAGACTTCACGAGGTACGGTCGCAGCTGGCGCACAGGCTTTAGTTGTGCAAAGGCCCTCCCGGCCACGGCCGACACCTGAGCCTCAAGAGTCAGCCCCAAATCCAGGAGGACCCCCAAGCTGCGGACCTGCGCCTTCAGGGGGAGTGCGACCCCATCAAGTACAGGTGGCCACCCAATACCCCGATCGGACTTTCGACTGACCTGGAGGACCTCTGTCTTGTCGGGATTAAGTTTCAGCTTGTTTGCCCTCATCCAGGCCAACACAGCGGCCAGACACTGGTCCAGAATCCGAGGGGCTTCCTTGGATTTAGGTGGAAAGGAGTAGTAGAGTTGGGTGTCATCCGCATAGAGATGGCACCGCACTCCAAAACCCCGGATGACCTCGCCCAGCGGTTTCATGTAGATATTAAAAACCATGGGGGACAGAATAGAACCTTGCGGGACCCCACAGGTCAATGGCCAGGGGTCCGAGCAGGTGTCCCCCCAGCTTCACCATCTGGGAACGTCCCTCCAGGAAGGACTGAAGCCACTGCAAAACAGCACCCCCAAGGCCCATCCCAGAGAGACGTCCCAGAAGGAGACCATGGTCGATGGTCTCGAAAGCCGCTGAGATGTCCAAGAGAACCATCAGGGTCACACTCCCCCTGCCCAGCTCCCTGCGGAGGTCATCCACCAAGGCCACCCAAGCCGTCTCGGTACTGAACCCAGGCCTGAAGCCAGACTGTGATTGGTCCAGAAAATCCGTATCTTCCAAGAATCCCTGGAGCTGAGAGGCAACCACCCGCTCCAAGACCTTGCCCAAGAATGGTAGGTTAGAGATTAGCCTGTAGTTACAAGGATTGGTCGGATCCAATGAGGCCTTCTTCAAAATTGGCCTTACCACTGCTTGTTTTAGGCTGGATGGAAATTTGCCCTGCCCCAAAGAGGCATTAATTATTGCCACAAACCAATCAACTAACCCACCACTGGCCTGTTTTAAAAGCCAAGATGGGCAGGGATCTAGGGCACAGGTAGTCGCCCTCACCGCTCCAAGAATCTTGTCCACATCATCAGGTTGCACAAACTGAAACGAATCCCACAAGATCGAACAGACAGATGCCTCGGTTACCTCACCTGGCAATGCTTCAAGACTGGCGTCCAAGTCGGAACGAATCTGAGCGACTTTGTCTGCAAAGTGGTGAGTGAACTCGCAACACCGAGTTGCCGGGATGTCAGGTGCCCCCCCCCCCTGAGAAGGGTGAAGGAGCTCCCCAACAACTCGGAACAACTCAAAAGATCTATTTGTTGCAGACGCGATGCGGGCAGTTGAGAAAACCTTCCTGGCTGCCCGCAACGCCGCGGAATAAGCCCTAATAGCGGCTTTAGACCGAGCTCGGTCAGAAACGTCGCGAGTTGTCCGCCAGCGCCACTCTAGTCTCCTTCTCCCACGTTTCATCTCCGCCAGCTCCCTGGTGAACCAGGGTGCCGGGGCAACTCCACGCAGCGAGAGGGGACGTTCGGGAGCGATCATGTCAATAGCCCTGGACAACTCGGTATTATAACGAGCGACCAAGGCATCGACAGGATCGTCAGCCTCCATAGCAGACAGAACCCCAAGAGACGTCAGGAGTCCCTCAGGATCCATAAGCCTCCTGGGGCGGACCATCTTAATGGGTCCACCACCCCTGCGGAGGTTTGAGGACACGGTGAGTCTTAAACTGATCAGATAATGGTCAGACCATGACAATGGAAGAATAGTTTGCTCTTCCACTCTGACCAAACCGTCGCCCACAACAAAGACCAGGTCGAGTGTATGACCAGCTTGATGGGTGGGACCCGATATTACTTGGGACAGCCCCATGGTCGTCATGGCGGCCATGAATTCCTGAGCCGCACTTGTCAAGGTGGCCTCAGCGTGGATATTGAAGTCACCCAATACCAAAAGGCGCTGGGAGCCCAACACCACGCTAGAGACCACCTCAGCTAGCTCAGGTAGGGAGACTGCTGTGTCGAGGGGTGGACGGTACACCAGCAGAATCCCCAAACTGTCCCGGGTACCCACCTTCAAGTGGAGACACTCAAACCCAGCAGATTGCGGAACGGCGCATCTGACCAGGGCGATGGACTACCGAAAGACCACCGCAACCCCACCTCCCCGCCCTCCAGGCCTGGCCTGCTGATGCACCCCGAAACCCGGAGGACAAAGCTGGGTAAGGTTTACCCCACCCAGTTCATCCAACCAGGTCTCGGTGATGCAAGCCAGATCCGCCTGCTCATCCAGGATTAAGTCCTGGATAATTGCAGATTTCCCACTGATGGATCTGGCATTAAGCAGCAGTACCTTCAACCCGGAGGGGCTGCCATGGAGGCTACCACACCTAACCTTCTCCAGGGTCGCAAGACACCTGTTGCGCTTCTCCCTGGGAAACTGTTGGCCACACCCCCTCCTCCCCCACACGACCTCAATGGAACCCTCGATGGAACCCTCCCCCCCCGGACCCCACCCCCCAGAGATCCTGGCTCTACTGAAAGGTTATTAAGAGGGCCTAGTCAGCTCTCTGAATTCAAAGGGCTGCAAGGATCTCCATCTTGTGTAGTGTCTAGAGAAGGGGACAGATAGAGCCTATCAAAGGAGGGAGATCTCTCGAAGCAGCTAAGATTTGAAACTGAGTGTGGGCTTGGCTCCTGTTGTCAAAGTCTAACTTTTGTGTGACTGTTGTGTTGAAAGAGAGCCAGGTACTTAAGTTGATTGACAGCAGGCATTGTCCCCTATGAATTGAGTGCCTGGGAAAGCTATATTTGCCAGTTAGTCGCCTTTACTAATTATCCTTTGCAGTACATACAGAAAACAAAACAACATAAATACACAAAGAGGTGGTTTGGGGCAGTCTGCACATAAAGTGCGTGCATATTACTTAGCTGTACAAAGATCCCACTTGACCACCACACTCACCAAGAGATGCAACAAAAGCAAAACTTTCCCATCGCATGCACCAGCTGTGGCATGTTCCGCTTTTTCACACAAAAATTTTCACACAACTACATCTGCTCCAAATGCAAACAGATGACTCTGATGGAGCAGAGGATCCAACAACAACCCGAGGACCGTATTAAGACCCTTAAGGACATTCAGGAACTCGAGCTCTTCTTGGTCACTGCACAACACGCTGTTCTAGATACACAACCCGCATCACACCAACAGCAGGATGAGGAACTTTATGGGGAGATCAACTCAAAGGTAGACAACTCTCAGGCTTGGAAGGAGGTCACTCATAGAAGGAGACACAGGACCAGGCAGCCTCTGCAGAACTCCTCTGCTCAGCTGGATTTACACAACAGATTTGAAATTCTAACACCATTAACATACAATCAGGAAACACATCTTGTGGAGGACCACAGTTTCTTAGATACCACTCAGTGGGCTACCCTGGATCAATGCGCAGGGGATAGCCCTGACGGGGACAGTGCATCACCACATTCACACTTACACAATCATGCAGATGCTCCTTCCCCAATCGTAGACCAGGAGCAACAGGAACATCCTTGGGAGAGTGATGGGCTCTCGGATGTATCTCAATGGATTGTCATTGATGAATGCACTGGGGATGTTGAGGAGGAGGACAACACTTTACACCTACACGATTCACTTCAACAGGAACACTCTTCAGGGGACATACACACTGTCTTGCATAAAAGGGACCCTGTCAATCCTCAAAGGAAACAGGTCTTGGTAGTAGGGGACTCCCTCCTTAGAGGAACGGAAGCCATCATTTCCAGACCGGATGGGATGGCCCGAGAAACATGCTGCCTCCCGGGGGCAGAAATACACCATATCACTCAGAGGTTCAGCAGGCTCCTAAAGCCCCATCACCCTCCCCACCTTATGTTGATTCATGTAGGAACCCATGACACCGCTAGGCATACTTTTCAAAAGATCACAAATTATTTTCGAGCCCTCGGAAGTAAGCTAAAACTGTGTAATGTACAGGTGATCTTTTCATCCCTCCTCCCCGTTGTAGGACACGGCTCTACAAGGGCCGGAAAAATAATACAGGTCAATAACTGGCTCAGAAAATGGTGTCAAGAGGAGAATTTTGGCTTCCTTGACCATGGTCTACTCTTCCAAGAGGATGGCCTACTAGCAAGTGATGGGGTGCATCTCACACAAGTAGGAAAACATCTTTTTGCACACAGACTGACAAACCTCATCAGGCACACTTTAAACTAGATCCACTGGGGGAGGGGAACAACAGCCTGGCGAACACTATATTACCCACGACTACAGGGAACCGCCAAAAGGCTAAACGGAGGGCTGCACAAACACAGCAAGGACCAAGTACGGAAAGCACAATAATCCCAAATAAACAGCTCAAGGGGAGGTCACAGGGGCAGAAGACAGGAGCAGAAGACAGGAGCAGAATCCAAAACGATCTTGACAGACTAGAGAGATGATTGGCCGAAACTCACAAAATGAAGTTCAACAGGGACAAATGCAGGATACTTCACTTCGGCAGAAAAAATGGAAATCAAAGACACAGAATGGGGGGCGATGCCTGGCTTGACAGCAGTGTGTGCGAAAAAGACCTTGGAGTCCTCGTGGGGAGGAAGGGGAACATGAGCCAGGAATGTGGTGCGGCGGCTAAGAAAGCCAACGGGATTCTGTCCTGCATCAAGAGGGGAATAGCGTCTAGGTCCAGGGAAGTCTATTCCTCCTTGGCCAGGCCACTTGACCTGGAATCCCACTGTGCCCCATTCTGGGCACTGCAATTGAAGGGAGAGGGTGACTCTAAGCTGGAAAGCGTCCAGAGGATGAGGGAGGCTCAAGTGATCAAGGGTCTGGAGAACAAGAATCCCCATGAGGAGCGGCTGAAAGAGCTGGGCATGTTTAGCCTGCAGAAGAGAAGGCTGAGAGGAGACATGATGAGGGCCATGTACAAATACGTGAAGGGAAGTCAGAGGGAGGAGGGAGGGAGCTTCCTTTCTGCTGCCCTGCAGACTAGGACGCAAGGGAACAAGGGCTTCAAACGACAGGAAAGGAAGGAGATTCTGTCTGAACATCCGGAAGAACTTCCTCACAGGGAGAAGGGCTGTTCGGCAGTGGAACTCTCTCCCCCGGACTGTGGTGCAGGCTCCTTCCTTGGAGGCTTTTAAGCAGAGGCTTTGAATGCGATTTCCTGCTTCTTGGCAGAATGGGGTTGGACCGGATGGCCCATGAGGTCTCTTCCAACTCTAGGATTCTATGATTCTAAATTAATAACAATGTCAAGTTTCTTAATATTTCTTTTGCCCTTTTAATGTCTGTTTTCTCCCTTCTCCAGCTCACTTCCGCCTTTAGAATATCTCCATGACAACACTTTGCCCCTCTTGGAATGTCTCCATGGCAATGTTATAACCCTCTTACCACTACTATCTGTCTATATATACTGCCCTCTTGTGGTCACATCAGAGGACTGCATATAACAACCTGTTCCTTCATTTTTAGGGCCATTTACCCCAAATTTTGGATTTTTAAACAAAAACCTCACAATGATTTTAGGGTAGAGAAAAACAGATATGTAGTGCCAGGTTTTGTCTTAATCTATCAAGCCAAATAGGAGACTTTGATGTACAAATATACACACCTATTTGTTCATATGTGAGGTCATAAGCACAAATGATGTGTATTTTTAAATAATAATAATAACAGCAACAACAACAACTTGGAAGTGTTTGACTTGTGATTTTGTGACACAAAATCCAGCATATATATTCGTTTGCTGTGGCATACTATGTCTTTGTGTCAACAACAATAATAATAACAACTTCATTTTTGTATCCTGCCTCCATCTCCCCAAAGAGACTCAGAGTGGCTTACATGGGGCCAAGCCCGTGTAATTACAATATACAGAAAATAAAAATATATCAAAATAAAAGTACAAAATTACACACATTATCATAGCAAAATAAAAATGGTGAACCATAGTAAAACATAATTTAGGCACCAGAGTAAAAGTCATAAAAATGAGCTGGGCCAAAGTGTGCAGCGTGAGTGTTGTAAACACAGGGGATACGCTAGATGGCTAAAGTGCTACAACCAATAAGAGACTTGGAATGGGGTGGACAGTAGAGCTATTCCCAACTGATTGAATAGACACATAATTATTTTAAGTTTGATATATAAGGATATGTATATTAAGTTAGGCCCCAATCCATCATGCCACATAAGAGCCTTTGTGGTACATACATACATACATACATTCCCATGGTTTTTTAGGGGGGTGTATGTCTAAATGATGGAGATTTTAAAGCTAAAACTCCACTATAATTTTAATAATAATCCTAGTTGGAAGAGACCTCCTGGGCCATCCAGTCCAATCCTATTCTGCCAAGAAGCAGGAAGATGACATTGAAAGCACCCCTGACAGATGGCCATCCAGCCTCTGCTTCAAAGCCTTTGGAAGTTTTATTATTATTATTATTATTATTATTATTATTATTATTATTATTATTATTATTATTATTATATTTCTTACCTACCTCTCTCCATGGCTTAAGGCAGGTCACAGCATAGTCAACACATAAATACTATAAAAAAATTACAAACACACATACTAATATTCACTTCTATAAAAGATACATATCAAAGCATTTCTGTAATATACACATTGATCCCCTCCAGGTCCTACCCACCATGTGCCCTTGCTCCTGGCCCTGCTGGGTAGGACCTGGAGGGGATCAATGTGTATATTACGATTAACCTGCTGTGGTTAATTGGCATAAAAGAAATGGTTATTTCTTCTTCTTATCTTCCTTTGAACAGGTGAGCCTCCAGAATCCATGTTCCTGGGGAAAAAGGACGTTAAGCTTGACACCATGTTTTCCTGGAATATTTTCCTAAGTGAAAAAGGGGGAATTCTGATGCTGAAATGTCATGACTGACCTTCACGCCAAATTGATCTATTTTGGAGCATTGGGAGGGTGTTAATAGTTCATATTAAATAACTGGAATGCGAGCAAACTTCCCATAAAACGAGAGAATCATGATCTATCTGATGCTTTGTTTTCTTGGAACTGATTTGTGAACAGTGTTAACACAGCCTCTGTTCTTTGATAACAAGAAGATAAACCCATAAAAATGGGAATATTGCGATTGAAATAGTCATCCCTTTAAGCTGTTATTCATCTGTTGCTTTATCCTCTTGGAACTGACTTTTGTGGACAGTAAAAAACAGCAATGTTGCATCTTGTACTGAAATGATCAAATCATCTGTTTCTTCATTGATAGTAGAAATGATAAACCCATAGAAAATAGAAATGTTGTGACTTGTAGTGGAACGATCACCTGTGAAGCTGTTTTTATCTGTTTCTTCTTTGATTACAGGAATATAAATCCATAAAATGAGAATGTTGTGACTAAAAAGGACCATGAGTGAAGCCATTATTTGTCTGTTTCTTCTTCAATAACAGGAATTATAAAGCAGTTGAAAATGGGAATGCTGTGACTTGTATTGAAACAATCACCTGTGAAGCTGTTTATTAATTCATTTCTTCGATTACAGGAATATAAATACATAAAAACAAGAGCATTGTGACTGAAATGATCACCTGTGAAGCCGTTATTGTCTGTCCTTCGATTATGGGAGTACAAAGCTATAGGAAACAGGAATGTTGTGACTTGTACTGAAACAATAATTCCTAGAATTATAAACCTGTAAAAACAATTTCCTTCTTCAAGAATAGGAATATAAACTGAAAAGAAAATGGGAATGCTGTGACTTGTATTGAAATAATCATCAGTGAAACTGTTATTCATCTTTTTAAAAATATATATAACAGGAATATGAACCAGCAAAAAAGTAGAATGATTGTCTATTAAGCAGTCGTCCATCCATCAGTCATTCATCCTCTTGTAGCGAAGGTGATCCTTCAGGCGTGTGTTGTGGGTGGGACACCCGCAGGATTTGTGCCAGGAGCCCCCACGGAGATGAGAAGGGCGGTCCAGGACTGGTAGGACCCTCTCAGCCTGCCCGCCCGCCCGCCTGCCCGCTGGTGATACCATGGGATGCCGGCAAAGCTCGGAGGAGAAAGAGGCGGCGCGGCGGTCCCGGCGGATCGACCGGCACCTGCGCTCGGAGAGCCAGCGCCAGCGCCGGGAGATCAAGCTGCTCCTGCTGGGGACCAGCAACTCCGGGAAGAGCACCATCGTTAAGCAGATGAAGATCATCCACAGCGGCGGGTTCAACCTGGAGGCCTGCAAGGAGTACAAGCCGCTCATCATCTACAACGCCATCGACTCGCTCACCCGCATCATCCGGGCGCTGGCCACCCTCAAGATCGAGTTCCACAACCCGGACCGGGCCTACGACGCGGTGCAGCTCTTTGCGCTGACGGGCCCCGCGGAGAGCAAGGGGGAGATCACGCCCGAGCTGCTGGGGGTCATGAGGCGGCTGTGGGGCGACCCCGGGGTGCAGGAGTGCTTCTGCCGCTCCAGCGAGTACCACCTGGAGGACAACGCCGCCTACTACCTGAACGACCTGGAGCGCATCGCGGCCGCGGACTACATCCCCACGGTGGAGGACATCCTGCGCTCCCGGGACATGACCACGGGCATCGTGGAGAACAAGTTCACCTTCAAGGAGCTGACCTTCAAGATGGTGGACGTGGGCGGGCAGCGCTCCGAGCGCAAGAAGTGGATCCACTGCTTCGAGGGCGTCACCGCCATCATCTTCTGCGTCGAGCTGAGCGGATACGACCTCAAGCTGTACGAGGACAACCAGACGGTAAGGCCCGCCTCACGGGGATTTTTTAAAACATATATTCGGATAACAATATAGTAAGATGGGCCTAGGGTTTCATTTAAATGATCCTTACATATTTCTTGAAGTTGTGTGACAAAGACCAGACTGCAAGATTGTTCTAACAGGTTTCATTTAGGTGATCTTTGCACAGTTTCCGGAGCTGTACAAGTATAACCAGTTCGTAAGACAAGTTTAATGGGTTTCATTTATTTGAAGCTATATGAAAGTAACCAAATGGTAAGACAGTCCCAAGATGTTTCATTTAGGTAATCCTCACATGTTTCCTGATGCTGTATGAGGATAACTATTTGGTAATATGAGCTTAATGGGCTTCATTTATTTGGGCTATATGAGGATATTCAAATGGTACGACAGGCCTAACATATTTCATTTAGGGAATTCCTTCATGGTTTTTTAAAAAAATATTTTTTATTGAACACAATTAAATCAAAGATTAAAACCACTACAGAGAAAAGAAGAAAAAGAGACAAGAAACGAGAAAAAAAAGGGGGGGGAGGGGAAAACACACATCTACCAAAAAAACAAACAAGAGAGAAAAAAGAAGAGAGAAATGTTGTTCGTGACTTCTTCTTTCTTCCATTTTTGTTTCACTGCCCAATAATCCCCCAAGAAAATGTGGGGCATTAAGAAAATCATTTCTTTCCCTTTCAGATCTTTATTTCCTTTTAATATATTCCTCAAGGGGTGACCAATCCATCATTTTTATCCCTTTACCACTATTTTCTGTTAGTAAGAATGTTAATTTGTCCATGTCCTTTATTTCAAGAACTTTAAGTAGCCATTCCTTTGTCTCTGGAGTTACATCACTTTTCCATCTTTTCGCAAAAACCATTCTTGCCACTTCTAGTGGGAATACCCATCTTGGTGTTTCTGTAAAAAAGTTCCTTTTATATCTATCACAGACCCTAATTAAAGATGATTTGATAAAATGATTCCCAAAGTTCTTTTCAATGTTAGTTTTCCCATACAGGGCCGGCCGGAGATATTTTTTAATGGGAAGCGGGGGTGCTGAAAAGCGCCCCCGCCACCGGCCCCGCCTCCCGCGCCCTGGCCCCGCCCAGCGTGCCCTGGCCCCGCCTCCCACGCTGCGTGGGAGGCGGGGCCAGGGCGATTAGTGAGGGGGGCGGGCCCACAGTTGGCCCCGCCCTGGCCCCGCCCAGCGTGCCCTGGCCCCGCTGCGTGGGAGGCGGGGCCAGGGCACGCTGGGCGGGGGGAGCGGCGTCAGAGCTGGCTCCGCCTCCGCTACTCCCGCTCGCCCGTCTGGCCTTTCCTAGCAGGCCAGACTGCAGCGGAGGTCCCTGTAGGCCGCGATTGCGGCCTGCAGGGACCTCCGCTGCATTCTGGCCAGCTAGAAAAGGCCAGACGGGCCAGGGCGCACTGGGCGGGAGGCGGGGCACCGTCAGGGCGGTGCCCCGCCTCCCGCCCAGCCTGACGGCGCCCCCCCGGGCCTGCGCCCAAGGCGGCGGCGTCAGGTGCCTCAATAGTGGGGCCGGCCCTGTTCCCATACCATAAATATCATCATCATCATCATCATTTAATTACTTATTAATTGCCCTCCATCCACGATGCTCTAGGCGATTTACAAGATAAAATAGGATAAAAATACATACATACAAATATTGATAAAAGTAACATAGATTAAAAGCTCTAGTAAAGAGCCAGGTCTTGAGTGCGAGGGTGAAAGGCCCCAACTCACGCATGGCTCTCATATGGGGCGGCAAGGCATTCCCTAAGGCAGGGGCAGAAATAGAAAAAGCTCTGCGCCTGGTCCTCTCCAAGTGCACTTCTCTGGGACCCGGTACATAAAGTAAGTCTCGTTGGGATGGTTGTTGCGACCTCCAATGATGGGAGAAGGAGAGACGGTCCCTAAGGTACGATGGGCCCTGGCCGTAAAGAGTTTTAAAGGTCAGGACTAGCATCTTATATAGACCACGGTAATCAGTGGGAAGCCAATGCAGATGCTGCAGCACTGGTGTGATGTGGCATTTCATGGGTGTTCTTGTGAGTAGCCTGGCTGCCGCATTCTGAACAATACGGAGCTTCCGGGTCGTGGACATCGGAAGGCCAACATACAGGGCGTTGCAATAGTCCAGCCTAGACGTGACCGTGGCATGGATGACTGTTGCCAGCGCCTCATCAGATAGATAGGGTGCCAGTTGCCTTGCTTGTCGTAGGTGGAAAAAGGCCTGTTTGCCGGCAGCAGCGACCTGAGCTTTCATTGTCAGCTGTGAATCTAAAACGACACCCAGGCTCTTAACGGTGGGCGAAGGAGATAGGGCAGCACCATCAAAGGTGGGTAGCAAGTGGGTCAGATCAGTTGAGCGGCCATGCCAGAGAATCTCAGTCTTTGCCGGGTTCACCTTCAGTCTCCTAGCACGTAGCCAGTTCGACAGAGCCTCCAGACATAAGGTGAAATGGTCTGGTATTGACGTTGCTCCAGGCTCCAAGCGCAAAAGGAGTTGGGTGTCGTCCGCATATTGATAGCAGTCTTGGCCGAAACTCCGAACCAAGCTAGCAAGGGGTCTAACGTAGATGTTGAAGAGAAGAGGGAGAGAATTGCACCTTGGGGTACCCCACATAGGAGGGGAGATCTGTCAGAGACTTGATCCATATACTCCACGCATTGGCTCCGGTTTCGCAGAAATGAGTTGAACCAATTGAGGGCTTGGCTGCGAACTCCGGACATGGCGAGACAGTGAATCATTAGATCGTAGTCAACGGTGTCAAACGCTGCGGTAAGGTCGAGAAGTACCAGTAGCGCTGATCCGCCGCTATCAGACTGGCGACAAAGTTCGTCTGTAATGGCAACCAGGACTGTCTCCGTCCCATGGCCAGGGCGGAAGCCTGACTGGAAAGGGTCCAGGCCGGCTGTATCATCCAGAAATTGTTGCAATTGTCCCAGCACAGCCCCTCTATCATCTTACCCAAGAATGGGAGGTTGGAGACAGGACGATAGTAGG
Organism: Anolis carolinensis; assembly: GCF_035594765.1. Taxonomy (NCBI): domain Eukaryota; kingdom Metazoa; phylum Chordata; class Lepidosauria; order Squamata; family Anolidae; genus Anolis; species Anolis carolinensis. The sequence continues at coordinate 300,205 of NC_085848.1, forward strand.
CAAGGATCATGGGATCCAAGCTAGGCTTCTTTAGCAGGGGACGAACCCTTGCCTCTATGAGTGCCACCCTTTCCTTAAGTCAAAACCTTCTACTGTAAGCACTTTTAACTTGTCCAACTTAATCCATTTTTTCCATACCAGGGTGCAGGCTTCAAAGTAAAGTTTGAGATCAGGGACTGCAAAGCCCCCCTCTCTTTTTCAAATCTGTCATTACTGTAAACTTTATCCTTGGCTTTTTCCTTTTCCATACAAATTTCATCAATTCTGCATTCCATCTTTTAAGGATCTTCATGTTGCAAATTATAGGCAGGTTTTAGAACTGGTATAGCATTTTCTGTAACAATAGGGACAGGTTAAGATTTTTCCAGTTTTCTAATTCTTTCTTTATTTCCTTCCATTTCACAAGATAATTATTCTGAAGTAATTAGTTATTCTTCACCATCATCCATATCCCTAAATATTTGATTTTTGTCACCACTTTTAATCCAGATCTCTCCTGCAGTTTCTCTTGATTCTCCTTGGTCATATTTTTTGTTAAAATTGTTGTTTTCTTCCTGTTTATTTTGAAGCCTGCCACTTCAATTAAATTCTTCAAATATATCCAACCATCTTCTAATATTAGTGCTTGGTTCTTCAATAATACAAATCAAGTCATCTGCAAGTCATCAAGTCATCATGGTTTTGAAACTGCAAATTTAGGTGATCCTTGCACATTTCATGGAAGTTGTACAACAATAATTGGACTGTAAGATGGACCCAATGGGTTTCACAGAGTTTTGGAGCTATATAAGGATAACCACACAATAAAGTAGGGTTAATGGGTTTTGGTGTTCCTTGTGTGAATTTAGGTGATTCTTGCATATGTTTTGAAACTGTACAAGGAGAACCAAATGGTAAAATGGGCACTACATGCTTTGATGATCCTTGTGGAGTCTCTGAAGTTGTACAACAATAACCAAACTATAAGATGGACTTAATGCATTTCATTGATGTGATCCTTGCACAATTAAGTAATCTTTTCATTGTTTTTGAAGCTGTAAGAGGATAAGCAAGCAGTAATAATAACATACTTTATTTATATTCCACTCTATCTCCCTGAGGAGACTCAGGGCAGATCACAGAACACATATACAGCAAACATTCAATGTCGTCATGCAATTAACAATGATGGACAATCAGAGCCGGTCCAACCGTGAGGCAAATTAAGCGGTCGCTTCAGGTGCAAAACATGCAGGAGCGCAGTCGAGACTGCTCTTTTTGTTGATTTGTTGTAAAACATGATGTTTTGGTGCTTAATTTGTAAAATCTTAATGTAATTTGACGTTTAATAGGCTTTCCCTTAATCCCTCATTACCCAACGTTTTCGCTTATCCAACGCTTTTATTTTTCAGTGATTTTTTTTGGGGGGGGGGGCACCAAAATTCTGTTCGCTTACTCTTGATAATTACCTAGGGCCGGCTCTGTGGACAATACATAGAGGTAAAGGCTTTTCCCATGTTTTTGATTTCTGCCATTTGGAAGCTGTGCTCGACTCTGGACACCGGGGGTGCTGTCGCTCCATCTTCCATGCTGAGGAGCTTTGTTGTTCTTAGACTCCTCTGGATTGAATCGCCTTACGGGCACTTTTTATAACCTCCCCACTTTAAAATATATATCTATTCACATTTTCTGTTTTCAATCTGCTAGGTGGGCAAAGAGCTGGAGCTTTTGGCGAGTTCTCACCCTGATCTGGGCTTGAACTGACAAGCTTTTGATTGGCAGGATTTTCTGCAACTAGCAGTTTAGCCCACTGAGTTAAGCCCGGCCTCTGAGCTTAGCTTAGTAACATAGGTCTAATGTGTTTGGTGATCCTCGAGCAGTCTCTGAAGTTGTCCAACGATAACCAAATTGTAACAAGGTTTAATGTGGTTTGTTGTGATGATAGTTGCATGGTTTTTTGAAGCTACAGTAGAGTCTCACTTATCCAAGCTAAACAGGCCGGCAGAAGCTTGGATAAGTGAATATCTTGGATTCCTTACTTACTTCGGCGATCCCTCGTAGTTTGAGGGCGATGGTCTTCCACTTCGGAAGATACCTGTGCGTGATTTTTTTTAAAGTGTGGAGATCAGTGCACGGCCGGTCAACACACAGTCTTCACAGAGTGAGGTCCCAGCAGTGGTGTGGTTAACACAATGAGAGTGGCTTCTCAGTCTGTTGCAGCCTCCTTCTGCCTTCACAGCCGTTGTAACATGTACCATGTTATCCTCCGCCTGCTCCGCCGTTGAGGTCTTGGGTCTTCGGATTGTGCTTGGTCTGGATCCTCCCCTGCGGCCACTCCTGGGAGTGCATCACTCCAGTGGTTGTGCCCACAGGTTCATCGGAACATGCAAGCCCCCACACCACGTCAAGGTGGCAATCCATCGAGGGGGATAATATCTTGGATAATAAGGAGGGATTAAGGAAAAGTCTATTAAACATCAAATTAGGTTATGATTTTACAAATTAAGCACCAAAACATGTTATACAACAAATTTGACAGAAAAAGTAGTTCAATACGCAGTAATGTTATGTTGTAATTACTGTATTTACGAATTTAGCACCAAAATATCATGATGTTTTGAAAACATTGACTACAAAAATGCCTTGGATAATCCAGAACCTTGGACAAGCAAGACCTGGATAAGTGAGACTCTACTGTATATGATAACCTAACAATAGGACTGGCCTGGCAAGTTTCATTTAGGTTAGGCAGTTCAGCTCCCAGCTCCATACTGCTTTTCTGTGGATATTTTAAAGATTAACTAAACAATTGATTCTGATTAACTCTGTGACCTGCTTGGTTTTATTGTATAATCTGAGTAATTGACCTGACTGAATTGAATTACTCTAGTTGAATAATCTATTCTGATTGACATTATTTGCTATCTTTCGGCTACTTGTTTTATCAAACAATCACATTGAATAATTGATTCTGGTCAATTTGGTGGGCCTTAGTTGCATCAAATGATCCAGTTGAATAATTGATCCAGTGATTGGATTGATTTAGTTATACAATTGATCCTGATCGAGTCAGTAGGCATACTTGTCTTTACTGAATGGTGAAACTGAGTCATTGATTCTGATTAAGTTGGTAGGCCTGCTTGTCTCATTGAAGGATCTAAATAATTGATTTTCAACAATTCAATGGGCCTACTTGTTTAATTGACTGGCCTAAATGAATCATTGATTCTGATCAATTCAGTTAGCTGACATAGTTTCATTGAATGATCCAACTGAATAATTGGTTCTAATAGTTTCAATGGGTCTACATAACAGAGTAATCTAAAGGAACAATAGATTCAAGTGTTGAATTGATCCAGTTTGATTGGTTCTGATTGATTCAACAGGCCTACATATTTTATTGAACGATTTAATCAGATAATGCATCCAACTACTGAATTGATCCAGTTAAATAATTGATTCCGATGATTCAGTGAGCCTACGTGTTCAATCAAATATTCTATTTAGATAACTGATCAAACTGTTGAATTGATCTAGTTGAATTATTGATTCTGATTGATTCAGAGGGCTTCCTTAACAGTTATCTAAAGAAACAATTGACATAAGTATTGAATTGATGTGGCTGAATTACTTTCTAATTGATTCAGAGGATGTTCTTAACAGCGATGTAAAGGAACAATCTAATTGAACAATTCGTCCAATCACTGAATTGATTGAACTGGGTATTCGATTAGAAGGGTCTCCCTATTTCCCTGATCTAAATGAATATTATTGATCCGGCCGTGGTGCCTGACCCCCTCCCCTCTTGTCTTTCCCCCCCCCCACGCCCCCCGCAGAGCCGCATGGCCGAGAGCCTCCGCCTCTTCGACTCAATCTGTAACAACAACTGGTTCATCAACACCTCGCTGATCCTCTTCCTGAACAAGAAGGACCTGCTGGCGGAGAAGATCCGCCGGATCCCGCTGAGCGCCTGCTTCCCGGAGTACAAGGGCCAGAACACCTACGAGGAGGCCGCCGTCTACATCCAGCGCCAGTTCGAGGACTTGAACCGCAACAAGGAGACCAAGGAGATCTACTCCCACTTCACCTGCGCCACCGACACCAGTAACATCCAGTTCGTCTTCGACGCCGTCACAGACGTCATCATCCAGAACAACCTCAAGTACATCGGGCTTTGCTAAACCAGGTTCTATCATTAACAGGGCTCAAACAAGATGCCGATTACAATGGCCTCTCAAAGAACCAGGGGGGAAACAATCCAGTCGGGTGGAAAAAAAAGGAGTGATTGGTAATTAACTCACGATCCTTCATCCTTCCGACAGGGCTCCTCCCTTGCTTCACGCATGCACTTTTAATTCTTTTTGTTGTTCAGGGAGGGGAAATAACAAAGATTTGCCTTCTATTTAAAAAGGGGTTCAGGTTTCTGAGCTTAAAAAGAAAACTTGCTACTCTGACATCACTTTTGCCTCTCATCATCAGTTATTTTTCTAATTTAGTATTTATTTATTATTAATCATATGTTTTGTCAGTCTTAACAAGATGAAATATATTTTATTTAATTTTTTTTGTGTCTGAGCAAAATCAGAATAACAGAATAACAATATATAGATTCATTAATACAAAAAAGGACTATATTTTATTTAATTTTTAAAAAATGTCTGAGCTAAAGGAGACTTAGGTCCATTAATACAAGAAATGGAATATATTTAATTTAATTTAATTTGTTGTCCAACCAAAATCAATTAATGGGAGATAAAGGTTCATTTAGGAAATGGAATACATTTAATTTAAATTGTATTTTTGGTGTGATTGAGCAAAATCAATTAGTAGAGGACTTGGGTTCCTTAATATAAGAGATGGAATATATTTAATTTAATTCAGTGTTTTGTGTGTCCAAGCAAAATCAATTAAAGGTAGTCTTGGGTTCATTAATACAAGAAATTGAATATATATTTAATTTTTGTGACAAAATTATTAATTGAATTAATTAATGCAAGAGATGGAATTGCTTGTTATTTTTATTTTTTGTTACAAAAAAACAAAAAACAAAATAACGAGAAGCTCAGGTTAATACAAGGGAAATTAAGCTTATTAATTGTATTAATTTGTATTCGTTGATTCAATAATTGTGTGTTGTGTAACTTTGAGGTGAACGCCCAAGCTATGCATTAATTGTCTTGTTGTATTGACATGTTTTGTATTGTTAATTGATGGCGAATATTCAGATGAAGTGTTAATGGGAATCCCTTCATTCACTAAAAATGCAGCCAGAAATTAAACACACACAAACTAATTCCATTCCTAAAATGTAAGACTAGGCCAAACTCTGAAGAATAATTTTATATCTCGTTTTACATTCCTTTTAATTAACATATTTTTTTAAAATGTCACTGAATAATTGTGTTCTTAATACAAACAAACAAAGTATAAACAGATGTAGGTTCTTGTTTTTAATTCATTTTTAAATTAAAAAATATTATTTTGTGTCTGGAATTCTAACAAGGGTGCCATATAGATGAATATAATGATAAAACTTATAAAAATAATTAATGCCTTTCTTTAAAAAAAACCTACTGGATGCCAATGTGAAACTACAATATAGTTTTTTAAAGTCTTTTAATTTAAATTTTTTATTATTTCAATTGTTTATTACTATTATATTTTAATGTGATGTAATTATTAGGTAAGGAGATGAGTAATATGAACAATATTTAAATGAATTATTTATTTATTAAGTAGAATTAAAAGAAGTGGAAGTGATGAGTTATAATTCTCCCCCTGCCCAACAATACCAGATGGTATATTTAAGAAGTCTGTGGAAGTCTGAGAAAAATGACAATTTTCATGTGGGTCATTAGATTTTCATGTGACTCACATTACTGGTACTGTAACATGATTCATCCATGTAAAAGACTTATTTAACAAACTTACAATTATTATTTGGAAGTTTGAGAAAATGCAGTGCAATTTTCCACAAAGATTGGCCATTTTTTGCACAACTGCTTTGTCATGTGATTCCTCCATGCGAAGTACTTCCTTTCCTTTCTTTTTTAAGCAGATCGATCTACGCTAGGTGTGTAAATATATGTGCAAAGAATTGTAAACCACGTCAGGGCACTCTCTTCTTTTCTTGCACACTTGCACTCACACAAATACATTGACTTCCCTTTTCTCTCATGTTTCCTGATTATATGAAGATTGTCAGCCAAGGGCTTTACAGTTTTTAAATAAAATTTAATAAAAAGAACAAAAGAAATGGTGATGATGACAAGTATTTTAACAAGCTGTTTCCTCCTTTGCTTTAAAGGAAAGATAATAAATTAATCCTCCAAAACCACAATATTTTCAACTGTAGTCATTTGTAGAAATTTCAGAATGAATTTCACAGTTCTGCAATATAGTGATTTATTTTTGTTAAATTAAAAAGAAAATTATTTTAAGCAATTAAAAAGTAATTAATTTTTCATAATTAAGTTATTTTAAATTAATTAAATGATTTTAAATAAATTATTTTAAATAATTAAAATGAATTAATTTAATTTTAAAATTGTGTAATTATTTTAATTAATGAAAATATTAAATTGTTTTAAGTAATTAAAATTAAATAATTATACTAATTATTTTGATAATTAAATTAAATAATTTAATAATTAAAATTTTTGTCTTACCATTTGGCATTTCAGAAATAAGTTTCAAGGAGTAATGCATATTCCAACGGACAATAATGACTGGATCATTAAGAAGATGTGCCAAAGCCGGAATAACGCCATATTCGAGGAAACCGGTCCTAAAAATAAATTAGGGAAAAATAATCCCCAAAAGTCCCTAAATTTAGGCAAAACTATAAAAAATTAAAGAATTTGGAAAAAAAATACAGTTGTTTGATTGTTGGAAAGCCAAGTTTGAATCCCCTTTAGGGAGACTGGTTCATAGATAAGGCTCTATATTATTGTTATTATTATGATGATTAAATTTTGAGGCAGGAGACAATAATACAGCTAAAGAAAAAAGGTTTTAATAATTATAATGATATAGCATTCTCTCATAATGTTTTGACTGGATCAAAGTGGAGTATATATACCTATGGAATGTCCAGAATGAGAGAAAGAACCCGTGTCTGTGTGAAGCAAGTGTGGATGTTGCAATTAGCAAGCTTGAATTAGCGCTGGAGTAGCTATGAGATTTGCAAATGAATCAGTATCTGCTTATCCAACGTTCTGCCAGCCCGTTTACGTTGGATAAGTGAGACTCTACTGTAATAATAATAATAATAATAATAAGAAGAAGCACAAGCCAGTCAAGGTGGTCCGAGTGGTGATGGGCACACTGGGTGCAGTGCCTAAAGGCCTTGGCCTGCACTTGAACAGAATAGGTGCTGACACAATCCCCACCTGCCAGCTGCAGAAGGAAGGCCACCTGACTGGGATCTGCACGCATGATGCATCACACAGCCCTAGACACTTGGAAAGTGTCCAACGTGTGATCCAAGACAACAGCCAGCAGAGTGTCTGCTGTGGAGTCATCTTGTTGTGTTTCTAATAAATAATAATAATAATAATAATAATAATAATAATAATAATAGTGTCCAACGTGTGATCCAAGACAACAGCCAGCAGAGTGTCTGCTGTGGACTCATCTTGTTGTGTTTCTAATAAATAATAATAATAATAATAATAATAATAATAAAAATAATAATAATAGTGTCCAACGTGGGATCCAAGACAACAGCCAGCAGAGTGTCTGCTGTGGACTCATCTTGTTGTGTTTCTAATAAATAATAATAATAATAATAGTGTCCAACGTGGGATCCAAGACAACAGCCAGCAGAGTGTCTGCTGTGGACTCATCTTGTTGTGTTTCAAATAATAATAATAATAATAATAATAATAATAATAATAATAATAATAATAAAAATAATAATAATAGACGTGGGATCCAATACAACAGCCAGCAGAGTGTCTGCTGTGGACTCATCTTGTGTTTCAAATAATAATAATAATAATAATAATAATAATAATAATAATAATAATAATATAAAGTTGAAAATAGTTCCAATATTAATAATCTTAATAATAAATACTTTCACTAATAATAATCATAATAATAGGCTTACATTAACAACAATAATAGCGTTAAAATTAAAACTAAGTATAATATAGGGCTGAAAATGAAGACTTCAAAATATTATTAATAATAATAATAATACCATCATTAAAGATTGAAACTCACAATACAAACAACAACAACAATAAATACCTGCCAACGTTGTGGGAGGCCATAATGTACAATACTTCGGTTGCTTTCCGTCGCACAGTACTGTCTTCATCTGAAAGAAGGCCTTTCAGAGTCTCTAGGAATCCTGGAAATAGATACAGATATTAGGGTTGTGCTTTTGGGGTAAACCTTGCCCCATTTCATGTCATGTCAAGTTCAACTGTAGATATAAACCTGCTTTCGTGTTGACCAGATTATCATGTGGAGATGGGGCTTCCCATTTTGTGATTCCAAAACAATGGAAGACACCAAAAAAGGGTAGGAACCAATTCCATGCATAACTCTAATAAATACCGACAATAGATACTCTAGTATCCGGCAATGCCCAGATTATTAGAAAAAGGTATTGTTTCTTTTTCAATGTTACGAATGGACTGATTAAAAAGAAGTGCAGACCCATGGTTGTTGGGGTTTGTATAGCCCTAGATGAAGTAGGCCTCTTTTCCCCAAGAAAAAAACAAAGGAGGTGGCTTTCCTCTTAGAAGAGGCCTATTTTCCCTCAGAAAACACCAAAGGAGGCAGGTTTCCCTCAGAAGAGGGAATAGAGGCTTAGCTATTTTTTGATGCTATTGATGTATTTTGTGATGACTTTTAATTATATTATTGTTACACATTTTTATTCTATATCTTGTACACTGTTCTTGGCACGGTCCCCATATAAGTCGCCCTGAGTCCCTTCAGAGAGATGGAGGCGAGTTATATGAATAAAGTTAATGCTGTTGTTATTATTGTTGATGTTGTTATTATTTTTATTATTATTATTAATATCTTTTTCCTTAAGAAGATTGCTCTTCTCATTGAAAAGGCCAAAGGAGTCGACTTTTCCTCAGAAAAGGCTAAAAGAGGAAGGATTTCCTCAGAAACCCCTCTTCCCTCAGAAAAGGCCCAAGGAGGCAGGTCTCCCCTCAGAAGAAGCCCCCCTTCCCTCAGAAAAGGCCCAAGGAGGCAGGTCTCCCCTCAGGAGAAGCCCCCCTTCCCTCAGAAAAGGCCCAAGGAGGCAGGTCTCCCCTCAGAAGAAGCCCCCCTTCCCTCAGAAAAGGCCCAAGGAGGCAGGTCTCCCCTCACAAGAAGCCCCTCTTCCCTCAGAAAAGGCCCAAGGAGGCAGGTCTCCCCTCAGAAGAAGCCCCTCTTCCCTCGGAAAAGGCTCAAGGAGGCAGGTCTCCCCTCAGAAGAAGCCCCTCTTCCCTCAGAAAAGGCCCAAGGAGGCAGGTCTCCCCTCAGGAGAAGCCCCTCTTCCCTCGGAAAAGGCCCAAGGAGGCAGGTCTCCCCTCAGGAGAAGCCCCTCTTCCCTCAGAAAAGGCCCAAGGAGGCAGGTCTCCCCTCAGGAGAAGCCCCTCTTCCCTCAGAAAAGGCCCAAGGAGGCAGGTCTCCCCTCAGAAGAAGCCCCCCTTCCCTCAGAAAAGGCCCAAGGAGGCAGGTCTCCCCTCAGGAGAAGCCCCCCTTCCCTCAGAAAAGGCCCAAGGAGGCAGGTCTCCCCTCAGAAGAAGCCCCCCTTCCCTCAGAAAAGGCCCAAGGAGGCAGGTCTCCCCTCAGAAGAAGCCCCTCTTCCCTCAGAAAAGGCCCAAGGAGGCAGGTCTCCCCTCAGAAGAAGCCCCTCTTCCCTCAGAAAAGGCCCAAGGAGGCAGGTCTCCCCTCAGGAGAAGCCCCTCTTCCCTCAGAAAAGGCTCAAGGAGGCAGGTCTCCCCTCAGAAGAAGCCCCTCTTCCCTCAGAAAAGGCTCAAGGAGGCAGGTCTCCCCTCAGAAGAAGCCCCTCTTCCCTCAGAAAAGGCCCAAGGAGGCAGGTCTCCCCTCAGGAGAAGCCCCTCTTCCCTCAGAAAAGGCCCAAGGAGGCAGGTCTCCCCTCAGAAGAAGCCCCTCTTCCCTCAGAAAAGGCTCAAGGAGGCAGGTCTCCCCTCAGAAGAAGCCCCTCTTCCCTCAGAAAAGGCTCAAGGAGGCAGGTCTCCCCTCAGGAGAAGCCCCTCTTCCCTCAGAAAAGGCCCAAGGAGGCAGGTCTCCCCTCAGGAGAAGCCCCTCTTCCCTCAGAAAAGGCTCAAGGAGGCAGGTCTCCCCTCAGGAGAAGCCCCTCTTCCCTCAGAAAAGGCCCAAGGAGGCAGGTCTCCCCTCAGAAGAAGCCCCTCTTCCCTCAGAAAAGGCTCAAGGAGGCAGGTCTCCCCTCAGAAGAAGCCCCTCTTCCCTCAGAAAAGGCCCAAGGAGGCAGGTATCCCCTCAGAAGAAGCCCCCCTTCCCTCAGAAAAGGCCCAAGGAGGCAGGTCTCCCCTCAGAAGAAGCCCCTCTTCCCTCAGAAAAGGCCCAAGGAGGCAGGTCTCCCCTCAGAAGAAGCCCCTCTTCCCTCAGAAAAGGCCCAAGGAGGCAGGTCTCCCCTCAGGAGAAGCCCCTCTTCCCTCAGAAAAGGCCCAAGGAGGCAGGTCTCCCCTCAGAAGAAGCCCCCCTTCCCTCAGAAAAGGCCCAAGGAGGCAGGTCTCCCCTCAGGAGAAGCCCCCCTTCCCTCAGAAAAGGCCCAAGGAGGCAGGTCTCCCCTCAGAAGAAGCCCCCCTTCCCTCAGAAAAGGCCCAAGGAGGCAGGTCTCCCCTCACAAGAAGCCCCTCTTCCCTCAGAAAAGGCCCAAGGAGGCAGGTCTCCCCTCAGAAGAAGCCCCTCTTCCCTCGGAAAAGGCTCAAGGAGGCAGGTCTCCCCTCAGAAGAAGCCCCTCTTCCCTCAGAAAAGGCCCAAGGAGGCAGGTCTCCCCTCAGGAGAAGCCCCTCTTCCCTCGGAAAAGGCCCAAGGAGGCAGGTCTCCCCTCAGGAGAAGCCCCTCTTCCCTCAGAAAAGGCCCAAGGAGGCAGGTCTCCCCTCAGGAGAAGCCCCTCTTCCCTCAGAAAAGGCCCAAGGAGGCAGGTCTCCCCTCAGAAGAAGCCCCCCTTCCCTCAGAAAAGGCCCAAGGAGGCAGGTCTCCCCTCAGGAGAAGCCCCCCTTCCCTCAGAAAAGGCCCAAGGAGGCAGGTCTCCCCTCAGAAGAAGCCCCCCTTCCCTCAGAAAAGGCCCAAGGAGGCAGGTCTCCCCTCACAAGAAGCCCCTCTTCCCTCAGAAAAGGCCCAAGGAGGCAGGTCTCCCCTCAGAAGAAGCCCCCCTTCCCTCAGAAAAGGCCCAAGGAGGCAGGTCTCCCCTCAGGAGAAGCCCCCCTTCCCTCAGAAAAGGCCCAAGGAGGCAGGTCTCCCCTCAGAAGAAGCCCCCCTTCCCTCAGAAAAGGCCCAAGGAGGCAGGTCTCTCCCCTCAGAAGAAGCCCCCCTTCCCTCAGAAAAGGCCCAAGGAGGCAGGTCTCCCCTCAGAAGAAGCCCCCCTTCCCTCAGAAAAGGCCCAAGGAGGCAGGTCTCCCCTCAGGAGAAGCCCCCCTTCCCTCAGAAAAGGCCCAAGGAGGCAGGTCTCCCCTCAGAAGAAGCCCCCCTTCCCTCAGAAAAGGCCCAAGGAGGCAGGTCTCCCCTCAGAAGAAGCCCCCCTTCCCCTCAGAAAAGGCCCAAGGAGGCAGGTCTCCCCCTCAGAAGAAGCCCCCCTTCCCTCAGAAAAGGCCCAAGGAGGCAGGTCTCCCCTCAGAAGAAGCCCCCCTTCCCTCAGAAAAGGCCCAAGGAGGCAGGTCTCCCCTCAGAAGAAGCCCCTCTTCCCTCAGAAAAGGCCCAAGGAGGCAGGTCTCCCCCTCAGAAGAAGCCCCTCTTCCCTCAGAAAAGGCCCAAGGAGGCAGGTCTCCCCTCAGAAGAAGCCCCTCTTCCCTCAGAAAAGGCCCAAGGAGGCAGGTCTCCCCTCAGAAGAAGCCCCCCTTCCCTCAGAAAAGGCCCAAGGAGGCAGGTCTCCCCTCAGAAGAAGCCCCCCTTCCCTCAGAAAAGGCCCAAGGAGGCAGGTCTCCCCCTCAGGAGAAGCCCCCCTTCCCTCAGAAAAGGCCCAAGGAGGCAGGTCCTCCCCTCAGAAGAAGCCCCTCTTCCCTCAGAAAAGGCCCAAGGAGGCAGGTCTCCCCTCAGAAGAAGCCCCCTTCCCTCAGAAAAGGCCCAAGGAGGCAGGTCTCCCCTCAGAAGAAGCCCCTCTTCCCTCTGAAAAGGCCCAAGGAGGCAGGTCTCCCCTCAGAAGAAGCCCCTCTTCCCTCAGAAAAGGCCCAAGGAGGCAGGTCTCCCCTCAGAAGAAGCCCCCCTTCCCTCAGAAAAGGCCCAAGGAGGCAGGTCTCCCCTCAGAAGAAGCCCCCTCTTCCCTCAGAAAAGGCCCAAGGAGGCAGGTCTCCCCTCAGAAGAAGCCCCTCTTCCCTCGGAAAAGGCCCAAGGAGGCAGGTCTCCCCTCAGAAGAAGCCCCCCTTCCCTCAGAAAAGGCCCAAGGAGGCAGGTCTCCCCTCAGAAGAAGCCCCCCTTCCCTCGGAAAAGGCCCAAGGAGGCAGGTCCTCCCCTCAGAAGAAGCCCCTCTTCCCTCAGAAAAGGCCCAAGGAGGCAGGTCTCCCCTCAGAAGAAGCCCCCCTTCCCTCAGAAAAGGCCCAAGGAGGCAGGGTCTCCCCTCAGAAGAAGCCCCCCTTCCCTCAGAAAAGGCCCAAGGAGGCAGGTCTCCCCTCAGAAGAAGCCCCCCTTCCCTCAGAAAAGGCCCAAGGAGGCAGGTCTCCCCCTCAGAAGAAGCCCCCCTTCCCTCAGAAAAGGCCCAAGGAGGCAGGTCTCCCCTCAGAAGAAGCCCCCCTTCCCTCAGAAAAGGCCCAAGGAGGCAGGTCTCCCCCTCAGGAGAAGCCCCCCTTCCCTCAGAAAAGGCCCAAGGAGGCAGGTCTCCCCTCAGAAGAAGCCCCCCTTCCCTCAGAAAAGGCCCAAGGAGGCAGGTCTCCCCTCAGAAGAAGCCCCCCTTCCCTCAGAAAAGGCCCAAGGAGGCAGGTCTCCCCTCAGAAGAAGCCCCCCTTCCCTCAGAAAAGGCCCAAGGAGGCAGGTCTCCCCTCAGAAGAAGCCCCCCTTCCCTCAGAAAAGGCCCAAGGAGGCAGGTCTCCCCTCAGAAGAAGCCCCTCTTCCCTCAGAAAAGGCCCAAGGAGGCAGGTCTCCCCTCAGAAGAAGCCCCTCTTCCCTCAGAAAAGGCCCAAGGAGGCAGGTCTCCCCTCAGAAGAAGCCCCCTCTTCCCTCAGAAAAGGCCCAAGGAGGCAGGTCTCCCCCTCAGAAGAAGCCCCCCTTCCCTCAGAAAAGGCCCAAGGAGGCAGGTCTCCCCTCAGAAGAAGCCCCCCTTCCCTCAGAAAAGGCCCAAGGAGGCAGGTCTCCCCTCAGGAGAAGCCCCCCTTCCCTCAGAAAAGGCCCAAGGAGGCAGGTCTCCCCTCAGAAGAAGCCCCCTCTTCCCTCAGAAAAGGCCCAAGGAGGCAGGTCTCCCCTCAGAAGAAGCCCCCCTTCCCTCAGAAAAGGCCCAAGGAGGCAGGTCTCCCCTCAGAAGAAGCCCCTCTTCCCTCTGAAAAGGCCCAAGGAGGCAGGTCTCCCCTCAGAAGAAGCCCCTCTTCCCTCAGAAAAGGCCCAAGGAGGCAGGTCTCCCCTCAGAAGAAGCCCCCCTTCCCTCAGAAAAGGCCCAAGGAGGCAGGTCTCCCCTCAGAAGAAGCCCCCCCTTCCCTCAGAAAAGGCCCAAGGAGGCAGGTCTCCCCTCAGAAGAAGCCCCCCCTTCCCTCTGAAAAGGCCCAAGGAGGCAGGTCTCCCCTCAGAAGAAGCCCCCCTTCCCTCAGAAAAGGCCCAAGGAGGCAGGTCTCCCCTCAGAAGAAGCCCCCCTTCCCTCAGAAAAGGCCCAAGGAGGCAGGTCTCCCCTCAGGAGAAGCCCCCCTTCCCTCAGAAAAGGCCCAAGGAGGCAGGTCTCCCCTCAGAAGAAGCCCCCCCTTCCCTCAGAAAAGGCCCAAGGAGGCAGGTCCTCCCCTCAGAAGAAGCCCCCCTTCCCTCAGAAAAGGCCCAAGGAGGCAGGTCTCCCCTCAGAAGAAGCCCCCCTTCCCTCAGAAAAGGCCCAAGGAGGCAGGTCTCCCCTCAGAAGAAGCCCCCCTTCCCTCAGAAAAGGCCCAAGGAGGCAGGTCTCCCCTCAGAAGAAGCCCCTCTTCCCTCAGAAAAGGCCCAAGGAGGCAGGTCTCCCCTCAGAAGAAGCCCCTCTTCCCTCAGAAAAGGCCCAAGGAGGCAGGTCTCCCCTCAGAAGAAGCCCCTCTTTCCTCAGAAAAGGCCCAAGGAGGCAGGTCTCCCCTCAGAAGAAGCCCCCCCTTCCCTCAGAAAAGGCCCAAGGAGGCAGGTCTCCCCTCAGAAGAAGCCCCCCTTCCCTCAGAAAAGGCCCAAGGAGGCAGGTCTCCCCCTCAGGAGAAGCCCCCCTTCCCTCTGAAAAGGCCCAAGGAGGCAGGTCTCCCCTCAGAAGAAGCCCCTCTTCCCTCAGAAAAGGCCCAAAGAGGCAGGTCTCCCCTCAGAAGAAGCCCCCCTTCCCTCAGAAAAGGCCCAAGGAGGCAGGTCTCCCCCTCAGAAGAAGCCCCCCTTCCCTCAGAAAAGGCCCAAGGAGGCAGGTCTCCCCTCAGAAGAAGCCCCCCTTCCCTCTGAAAAGGCCCAAGGAGGCAGGTCTCCCCTCAGAAGAAGCCCCCCTTCCCTCAGAAAAGGCCCAGGGAGGCAGGTCTCCCCTCAGAAGAAGCCCCCCTTCCCTCAGAAAAGGCCCAAGGAGGCAGGTCTCCCCTCAGGAGAAGCCCCTCTTCCCTCAGAAAAGCCCAAGGAGGCAGGTCTCCCCTCAGAAGAAGCCCCTCTTCCCTCAGAAAAGGCCAAGGAGGCAGGTCTCCCCTCAGAAGAAGCCCCCCTTCCCTCAGAAAAGGCCCAAGGAGGCAGGTCTCCCCTCAGGAGAAGCCCCTCTTCCCTCAGAAAAGGCCCAAGGAGGCAGGTCTCCCCTCAGAAGAAGCCCCTCTTCCCTCAGAAAAGGCCCAAGGAGGCAGGTCCTCCCCTCAGAAGAAGCCCCTCTTCCCTCAGAAAAGGCCCAAGGAGGCAGGTCTCCCCTCAGGAGAAGCCCCCCTTCCCTCAGAAAAGGCCCAAGGAGGCAGGTCTCCCCTCAGAAGAAGCCCCTCTTCCCTCAGAAAAGGCCCAAGGAGGCAGGTCTCCCCTCAGAAGAAGCCCCCCGTCCCTCAGAAAAGGCCCAAGGAGGCAGGTCTCCCCTCAGAAGAAGCCCCCCTTCCCTCAGAAAAGGCCCAAGGAGGCAGGTCTCCCCTCAGGAGAAGCCCCCTTCCCTCTGAAAAGGCCCAAGGAGGCAGGTCTCCCCCTCAGAAGAAGCCCCTCTTCCCTCAGAAAAGGCCAAGGAGGCAGGTCTCTCCCCTCAGAAGAAGCCCCCCTTCCCTCAGAAAAGGCCCAAGGAGGCAGGTCTCCCCTCAGAAGAAGCCCCCCTTCCCTCAGAAAAGGCCCAAGGAGGCAGGTCTCCCCTCAGAAGAAGCCCCCCTTCCCTCAGAAAAGGCCCAAGGAGGCAGGTCTCCCCTCAGAAGAAGCCCCCCTTCCCTCAGAAAAGGCCCAAGGAGGCAGGTCTCCCCTCAGAAGAAGCCCCTCTTCCCTCAGAAAAGGCCCAAGGAGGCAGGTCTCCCCCTCAGGAGAAGCCCCCTTCCCTCAGAAAAGGCCCAAGGAGGCAGGTCTCCCCCTCAGGAGAAGCCCCCTCTTCCCTCAGAAAAGGCCCAAGGAGGCAGGTCTCCCCCTCAGGAGAAGCCCCCCTTCCCTCAGAAAAGGCCCAAGGAGGCAGGTCTCCCCTCAGAAGAAGCCCCCCTTCCCCTCAGAAAAGGCCCAAGGAGGCAGGTCTCCCCTCAGAAGAAGCCCCTCTTCCCTCAGAAAAGGCCCAAGGAGGCAGGTCTCCCCTCAGAAGAAGCCCCCCTTCCCTCAGAAAAGGCCCAAGGAGGCAGGTCTCCCCTCAGAAGAAGCCCCCCTTCCCTCAGAAAAGGCCCAAGGAGGCAGGTCTCCCCTCAGAAGAAGCCCCTCTTCCCTCAGAAAAGGCCCAAGGAGGCAGGTCTCCCCTCAGAAGAAGCCCCTCTTCCCTCAGAAAAGGCCCAAGGAGGCAGGTCTCCCCTCAGGAGAAGCCCCCCTTCCCTCTGAAAAGGCCCAAGGAGGCAGGTCTCCCCTCAGAAGAAGCCCCCTCTTCCCTCAGAAAAGGCCCAAGGAGGCATGTCTCCCCTCAGAAGAAGCCCCTCTTCCCTCAGAAAAGGCCCAAGGAGGCAGGTCTCCCCCTCAGAAGAAGCCCCTCTTCCCTCAGAAAAGGCCCAAGGAGGCAGGTCTCCCCTCAGAAGAAGCCCCTCTTCCCTCAGAAAAGGCCCAAGGAGGCAGGTCTCCCCTCAGAAGAAGCCCCTCCTCCCTCAGAAAAGGCCCAAGGAGGCAGGTCTCCCCCTCAGAAGAAGCCCCCCTTCCCTCAGAAAAGGCTCAAGGAGGCAGGTCTCCCCTCAGGAGAAGCCCCTCTTCCCTCAGAAAAGGCCCAAGGAGGCAGGTCTCCCCTCAGAAGAAGCCCCCCTTCCCTCAGAAAAGGCCCAAGGAGGCAGGTCTCCCCTCAGAAGAAGCCCCTCTTCCCTCAGAAAAGGCCCGAAGGAAGCAGGTCTCCCCTCACAAGAAGCCCCTCTTCCCTCAGAAAAGGCCCAAGGAGGCAGGTCTCCCCTCAGAAGAAGCCCCTCTTCCCTCAGAAAAGGCCCAAGGAGGCAGGTCTCCCCTCAGAAGAAGCCCCTCTTCCCTCAGAAAAGGCCCAAGGAGGCAGGTCTCCCCCTCAGAAGAAGCCCCCTCTTCCCTCAGAAAAGGCCCAAGGAGGCAGGTCTCCCCCTCAGAAGAAGCCCCCTTCCCTCAGAAAAGGCTCAAGGAGGCAGGTCTCCCCTCAGGAGAAGCCCCTCTTCCCTCAGAAAAGGCCCAAGGAGGCAGGTCTCCCCTCAGAAGAAGCCCCCCTTCCCTCAGAAAAGGCCCAAGGAGGCAGGTCTCCCTCAGAAGAAGCCCCCCTTCCCTCAGAAAAGGCCCAAGGAGGCAGGTCTCCCCTCAGAAGAAGCCCCCCTTCCCTCAGAAAAGGCCCAAGGAGGCAGGTCTCCCCCTCAGAAGAAGCCCCCCTTCCCTCAGAAAAGGCCCAAGGAGGCAGGTCTCCCCTCAGAAGAAGCCCCTCTTCCCTAAGAAAAGGCCCAAGGAGGCAGGTCTCCCCTCAGAAGAAGCCCCCTCTTCCCTCAGAAAAGGCCCAAGGAGGCAGGTCTCCCCTCAGAAGAAGCCCCCTTCCCTCTCAGAAAAGGCCCAAGGAGGCAGGTCTCCCCTCAGAAGAAGCCCCCTCTTCCCTCAGAAAAGGCCCAAGGAGGCAGGTCTCCCCTCAGAAGAAGCCCCCCTTCCCTCAGAAAAGGCCCAAGGAGGCAGGTCTCCCCTCAGAAGAAGCCCCTCTTCCCTCAGAAAAGGCCCAAGGAGGCAGGTCTCCCCTCAGAAGAAGCCCCCCTTCCCTCAGAAAAGGCCCAAGGAGGCAGGTCTCCCCTCAGAAGAAGCCCCCTCTTCCCTCAGAAAAGGCCCAAGGAGGCAGGTCTCCCCTCAGAAGAAGCCCCCCTTCCCTCAGAAAAGGCCCAAGGAGGCAGGTCTCCCCTCAGAAGAAGCCCCCTCTTCCCTCAGAAAAGGCCCAAGGAGGCAGGTCTCCCCTCAGAAGAAGCCCCCCTTCCCTCAGAAAAGGCCCAAGGCAGGTCTCCCCTCAGAAGAAGCCCCCCTTCCCTCAGAAAAGGCCCAAGGAGGCAGGTCTCCCCTCAGAAGAAGCCCCCTCTTCCCTCAGAAAAGGCCCAAGGAGGCAGGTCTCCCCTCAGAAGAAGCCCCCCTTCCCTCAGAAAAGGCCCAAGGAGGCAGGTCTCCCCCTCAGAAGAAGCCCCCTTCCCTCAGAAAAGGCCCAAGGAGGCAGGTCTCCCCTCAGAAGAAGCCCCCCTTCCCTCAGAAAAGGCCCAAGGAGGCAGGTCTCCCCTCAGAAGAAGCCCCCCTTCCCTCAGAAAAGGCCCAAGGAGGCAGGTCTCCCCTCAGAAGAAGCCCCCCTTCCTCAGA